>NC_142521.1:24025407-24095407 GCF_964205215.1 Stylophora pistillata | reverse complement strand
TTCATATATTTTGAACTGCGGTATTAGATACGTATGATGCACGATCCTCGCAGTAGATAGCGCTATTTATGCAATAGCGAAAATCAGACCTGAAAACAAATCAGGCCTGTACGGGACTCGAACCACTGACCTCTGTGATACTAGTGCAGTGCTCTACCAATTGAGCTAACAAGCCAACTGGGAGCAGGCCATTAAGTTGATTTGTAATCAACCCGTGAAAGTGATAAATGAGATACAAGGAATATATGAAGTTCATATATTTTGAACTGCGGTATTAGATATCTATTACCGCAGTTCAAAATATATGAACTTCATGTATTCCTTGTATCTCATTTATCACTTTCACGGGTTAATTACGAATCAACTTAACGGCCTGCTCCCTGTGGGCTTGTTAACTCAATTGGTAGAGCGCTGCACTAGTATCGCAGAGGTCAGTGGTTCAACTCCCGTACAGGCCTGATTTTTTTCAGGTCTGATTTTCGCTATTGCATAAATAGCGCTATCTACTGTGAGGTTCGTGCATCATATGTACAGAAGCTAGTATTCAGGAAAAAGTATATGATTGACACAAAGGAAACTAAGCATTTGTATTATAAATTTTTTTTCTCCAGTTACAACTGGATCCAAAAACACATACATGTGAACAATAATTATTGTTGAAACCACATTCAGTCAAATGGTACCACAGATGGACAAAGATTTATGAGGGCACAGCACACTGATCAATCTGTCCGCCATAGGGCAGCATCTGTTTCCCTCCTTATCTGAAAACAGCAGATAATCACTAGGTAATGTACTCTGCGACACACTGTACTTTTGTCTCAACAAACCAATCACCCTTTCCACATGTATACATAAATTGGCTATCCCTCTTGTCTTTTCAACAGAGACAGGATCCAAACCGGCTCTTCCACTTGGTGAAGGCTGGAATAGCAAGTTTTGCTTGATATAGTGACAGGTTTTCTTCAATGGTAAACCCCCTGTCAGCCATGATTAAATCACCAGGCTTTAAATTCTTCAGCATTCCACAATGTTCAGTTAGGTATTTATCAGACGTTCGCCCACCTCAGGCTTTTGACTCAAAGCAAACAGATCCTTGTGGGGTCCTCTCAAGAAGAACCTTAACAGTGTTGTGGCTCTTAGAATGAGAATATGTCTGGGCTCTTGCTAACAGATTTAAAGGGTGATCGATGTAAATTTCAAAGCAATCTATGATGATTGTGGTTGCCTTACCAAAAGAATACTGGAAGCATCTAGGCATTGTTCGCCATAGTTCTTCCCGTTCTGGCCATGATATTAAGGGTAATAGGTGCACATATAATACTTCCATCCATGCTTTAAATACATGTGACACAGTTGGAGGAGAAACTTCAAACCTGTATGGTAGGTCTAGATTTGGTACATGTAGTCTCAATTTAATTAAGACCATAACAAACTCTTGGAAAAGAGAAAGTGTCTTTGTCCTCCTGGTCACATTAGGTGAAACAAATTTAAATGTTCTAGTTAGTAGGTGGTAATCTAGTAATCCTGTGTAGAATCTAGATTTATCGATCATCAGAATCTTTAAAGTAGTCTTCCGTTAATGGCTGTGTTTTCGTTGCACTGCAGAACAAGTAATCAAATTCTGTTGTTTGGGTCGCCACATGAACTTTTTCCTGAGACAATGCAGAGATCAAGGTCTGGTTATCTCTATCAACGAGAACTGGCTTTTTGTCGGTGTCTTTGACAAGTTTTTCGCCTGCAACATCCATCTGCAGCTCACCCATCTCTTCATCTTCACTTCTGCCGTCTTGTAATTCATCACTTTCCTCAGTTTCCTGTGTTGTACATGTGTGTTCGACCTCACTAAAGATGTTTTCTACAGTATCTCCTGGCTCATTGAACTTCTTCATCTTTTCTGATACTTCTTGATCAATAATTTCTTGTCGCCTCTTCCGTCGTTCAGCTCTGTCAGCATTAAGTTGAGGATCAGTCAGGTGCGGTCTCTTCGTGCGGCCGTACGGTGGCCCATTAGGGACAGCGCTACAAACCTAAAAAAAACCCAAAGTACAAAAATATACAACTGCAAACTAAATCAAATATACTACGAATAAAATTAAACCATTAACGTCATTGAAAAATCAAATGCACTTCTACACAATAAAGTGAAACGCTACACGCCGAATTAAAAAAAGTTAACCGCACACTGGAAATGAAAGCACAACGCACACCCCAAATCAAGGGGGAAAAAACTCACTGCAAACAAAAAGCTAAGTGACGCCCTGCGCATTTGCGCGTCAAGGCCTGAAACCGAGTCGCAAGCGCGCTTTATCAAATCAAAACAAAATAGCGTCCATCGAAGACTTGAGCATCTCGAGCGAATACGAAACGGCTGACACAACTTTAAACGACGACTTACCTCGTGGGTCTGAGCGAGATGTAATTGAATATTACTTTTACAGAGGTCTTAACTATAGGCATATTACTCTGATGTTGGAAAAGCAACATAATATTTTTATGAATCAGCGAACTCTCAAGCGAAGGCTGAAAGATTATGGACTTAAGAGACGTGAAACAGTAGATGAGGAGCTCAAGGAACGCGTCAGGGATCTTATTTTACAAGAAATATGCACTGGTCCTGATAGCCTCAATGGCTACAGGACTATGTGGCATGTCTTACGCTTAAGACACCGGATTAATGTTCCTCGGCGATTAGCAGAGTCACTCTTAAGAGACGTTGATCCCAGAGGAGTGGAACACAGAAAGAGCCGTTGTCTTTAGCGCAGAACGTATGTGTCACTTGGACCCAACTTTTGCTGGCACATGGACGGTTACGATAAACTGAAGCCTCATGGCTTTTCTATTCACGGCTGTGTAGACGGCTTTAGTCGTAGAATTCTTTGGCTTGAGGTGCAACGATCGAACAAAAATCCAAGGTGTGTTGCAAGCTATTTTATAAAGCACGTCAGAGCAGCACATGGATGCCCAGTGCGTGTATACACTGACCCTGGCACTGAAAATGGTCTGGTTGCCGGAATACAGTACTATTTGAGAGCTGAGGGATTGGATGAATACGCAGGATCAAAGTCCCACAAATACGTATCAAGCACTAAGAATCAGCGTATTGAATGTCAATGGTCACATTACAGGAAACAATGTTCAAGTTGGTGGATCGACTTCTTTAATGACCTTCACGAGTCTGACATTCTTGATCTGACTAGTGACTTGCAAAAAGAGGCAATTTGGTTTTGTTTGGCTGATTTGCTGCAGACTGATCTGGATAAGGTAAAGGAATACTGGAACAGTCACCGGATCAGGAAATTCGAAGCATGCCATTGTATCCGGTGTTCCTGCCAGAGGATTTTGGACACACCGACTGCTTGGCTTCAATATTGCCACACAAGTTCACAGAAACAGAAAATAGGTTTGAAGGCTTCGATGTCGAGGATGATGAGTGCAACCCAGTTTTCCATGAGTATGTTCAATGTCATGGACAATAATGGCTTATCCCACTCCACAAGCATTCATGAAGCTGGAGTCCTTTTTGAGAAGCTTACCGAGTTTGCAAAAGGTGAACTCTAAATTTCTTTCCTTTTGGAAGCTAGTAAATCACTTCCACAAAGAGTCCTGTGTCTAATGGCAGGAGGCATTAACCGTACTTCATGCATTTCTATCACATGTAGCCCAATTTTAATATAATTTTTTTCGCACAAAGAAACAGTAAAAGGTGAGGCCAGCCTCTTGGGTGGCATATGTGTATCATTCTTCTGTCCAATTGTTATGAAAGCAAATTGGTGTGCGTTTACTTGTGCCAATGTGTTACTTGTTTGAGATATACTGCAAATCTTGAACCAAACCATCTCCAATGACAAATGTTTGTCTTCCAAAGAAACAAGCAGCTAAAATCACTTAATTTTAATAATATATTTTTTCACCCAACAGCACTAGTTAACAGCAGTATATTTGACTGGAAATGGCTTTTACTGACATTTTTTAATGGTTTTTTGTCTCTCCAAGATGTTGTCACTGGTTGCAAGTTACAGAGTTTCAACAATGTTTCTTGGCAGCACAATACCATTAATTAATAAAGTCCCAGGTTTCCTCGGTGGTGAGACTTGGCAGCCATGTTTTATTGTTTTAAAGTTTTACAAGCACTTATTAAATGAGGTTGCCAGTACAGACTGAATGCAGTCATCTATTAAGCTCTTCCAAAGGTCTTTTCGTGTTTTATTGCAGTGTCCATGTTAAAGTTAAAATCACTGAAAGTGGTCATATGGGCGACAGGTAACTGTACCCAAAGGGCACAAGTAGAAACGGTGGGAAAGCAAATTTGGTGGTCATTGCTGCAGTGCATAAACTTTACTGTTATGGCAAAACTGTTCTTCTCAGCAGGTAAAATTGGCATTGTAGTTTTTCCGGTGAGAAACTGAAAAATTTCTGTAACACCACCAGCACGGTTGGTAGACTCGCTCACTGTGCAATAAGAAAAAATATAAAAAAGCCATTAGTACCATTTCATACTAGATCTATCTGTATTGGTTTACATAGGCTCATACATGTTACTCACAGTTGTCTTCTCTTTCTTCAACATATCTATTGAAGTAAGCCATTACAGCTGTTTCCTTTAGTTTCCTTGTTGATCCAGGCTCTGAGTATTCAGCTGTCAATGAGTTCATCAAAAATGTAGACGTCACCTGCATACAAACGAGACCATTTAGTCAGTCCATTAACTTTGAGGATTAGTTCAGAAATCAATTAGCACGCCCTGTAATATAGTAATTAATTTAAACACAGAAATTAAACATCGTGACTCTTTTTCGCCAAATACTCGCACATCAATTAACTGAAATGCTTGTATCATAGCAAACCTTTCTCATCTTAGAGAGAAACATACAAAGCAGAAATGATGAAAGGAAGGGATTGAACCAGGAATGTCGGAAAAGTTTACAAGGGTACTAAACGAGAAGGCACATATTATCCAGAAAACTCTTACAGTATAATCCTCTCCTGGCACAAAGAGTTTCTCCATGAGTGATGGGTATTCTTCCATCATGGCCAGGCACCCGTGCAGCCTAAGTCCTTCCCTCATTTGGTCTAGTTCAGCTTTCACCCTCATAATTGTGTTTTGAAGTGTTATAACCCTGAAAACAGAAAAAAAATGTCATCCCTAGATGTGGTTAGTCTTGCGGTTAGATAATGAGTAAGTACAGCTAGATCATCAGCACTTAGTTTCATATACATGTCAGATCATTGAATTAAAGCATACATGTTATCAATATATCCAATGCTTTTCAAGATTCCCCTCACTGGTTGCATCTTGGTATTGATTCCATAATGTAAACACAGACAAAATGTTCTATATAATTATAGGTAAATCCATGCAAAAACTGGAGGAAAGTTTGGGACAATCATAACTTTTAGCCACAGCAAATCATAGCTGACAAAGGACAAAATGCAACAGCTCTAAACAAGACAAAGATAAAACACATTTTGGGATACTGTACTGGTCTGTAACTTAAAATAGTGTCTTTTTTCTCTAAGGAAATTGTGGATGTAAAGCCAGTATTCATTAAAACATCCATGTTTGTGTCTTCTTGGAAAGCGGCTTGTAGTTCTTCTTTACTGTTCACTTCTTTTACCTGATGACATAATTATCATTCTCAGAATTGGTTTAATACATGTATTAAAGGAGGTTCAAAACAGTTTTCAGTACTTTCTAGCTCTTATACTCTGAAGGGTCAGTGCTATAAGCATTAATGTTATCAATCTTGCTTGGAGATTCTTTTGCTAAATCATAAGGCTATATAAAGGCATATAACAATAATTAGTGCTATCCTCATTGAAATGATCAATTCAAATCAATTCTACCCATAGAAATGTGGAACTTTCTTGTTCAGTTATTACAAGACATATTACCCTTTTCACTAAAGTCCTGATGTCTGGATTAACAATGTCATCATCTATTAGTGATATGGCTGTGACATCGGGAGTACACAGATAGTGGTATACCCAGTTGGCTATAAAGGCAGGCGGTGGACCCTCCTGGAGAATTGACATAACTATAACTTGGCCAACAACTTTGAAGGAGCCATTCTCCACAGCCTCAACATGAGGTGCAGGTGACAGACCACTAAGTTGAATGCCCTCAAATAGGTTGGTCTGAATTCCACTTATAAATGCTGCAGAAAACAATGTTAAAAAAGATTTGAGGGGAATAGATTTCAAATCATGGGAGTTGTACGCTTAAAAAGTGAAGAGATGTAATTTTTTCAGTCCTATTTGTATATTTACAATAACTGAGTTGCAGCCATTCATAATGAGTTTTCCTATATGTCACACTGACCAGAAAACAACCTTCACTGGCCTGTCACTGTCAATGGCAATAATAATAAACTGCAACTATGATTACAATAATGCTGTTCATGCAAAAGTACTTTCAGCTAGTCACTTCCAATGCAATCTGTAGCAGTACATCATTATTAGTAGATCATTAGTGTTGAAAAGATTAGGAAAGACTTTCAGGTACAGCTGTAGCCCATTTCATAGAAGTGTCTGTTTATCAAAAGATGGTAGGGGGTGGCACCCTCCCTAAAGTTCTTGGACATCCACATATCAGATCCTGGTTTAGAGCCTGATATCTTACCAGATAAAAACTCCTTTCGGAGCCCTCCAGTGTCTATCCCTGACTCTCCAAAGAACTACACTGTCAAGAGGCCCAACAAACTTTTCCGTCGTAGCTGCCTAATGCCATCCACCAAAAGATCCTGCCTGCTTACTCTAACTTCACATCGCTAGTGCTGCTTTACTCTCTTGTACAGCATGCTTAAGATATCATCAAGGCTGAGGGGAAAAAATTGCACAAAATGTTATTCTGATGTAATTTGCTTAATTTAATCAGATCAGTATCACTTACAAGGTAATTGAGCTGATTAAAAATAATTTATAACTTCTTAAGGTTGGTTAGCACTTAAGTTTGCCAATGGAAAAAAAGAAGATACAATGAATATATGAAGTTCATATATTTTGAACTGCGGTATTAAATACGTATGATGCATGATCCTTCGCAGTAGATAGCGCTATTTATGCAATAGCGAAAATCAGACCTGAAAAAAAAATCAGGCCTGTACGGGATTTGAACCACTGACCTCTGCAATACTAGTGCAGCGCTCTACCAATTGAGCTAACAAGCCAACTGGGAGCAGGCAGTGGTTCAAATCCCGTACAGGCCTGATTTTTTTCAGCTCTGATTTTCGCTATTACATAAATAGCACTATCTACTGCGAAGGATCGTGCATCATACGTATTTAATACCGCAGTTCAAAATATATGAACTTCATATATTCATTGTATCTGATTTATCATCACGGGTTTATTACGAATCAACTTAACAGCCTGCTCCCAGTTGGCTTGTTAGCTCAATTGGTAGAGCGCTGCACTAGTATTGCAGGTCAGTGGTTCAAATCCTGTACAGGCCTGATTTTTTTCAGGTCTGATTTTCGCTATTGCATAAATAGCGCTCTCTACTGTGAAGGATCGTGCATCATACGGAAAAAATGAAACGATACAAATAAAGCAGAAGTGAGAAAATGTCTTAATTCATAAAAAAAGACTTTGAGAAATCCTGGAAGGGTAAAGACATTTTCTGGAACCATGCAAATGAACGTCCAAGCTTCAATATCTTTGTTCTCACAGGTGAGAAACTGTTTCTAATAACACATAAGAAACATAATAAGGAGTTCAAAAAGGTTACCACATTTAATTAATTCACCTTCTTTTAGAAAGTTGAGTGATTGATTGATCGGGATTGATCGATCGATCAATGTAGTGACACATTAGATGGGATTAGTGGATTGCCCGGGGCAGGGGTCCCAGGGTCTGTGGAAGGATTATTAGCAAGTTTCAGTGGGTGGATTCAGAAAAAAGAAGAAATTGGGAGCCGCTCTTTTGGTTGCAAAGAGAAAGACCAGCAGATGATGTTCTTTTGTTTAAAAGGAGATCCTTATGTTTTCAACACCCTGGGACCCCACAGTTTTCATAGAATCCAGGACCCCCTACCTCACTTTATCCACTATTAAAGAACATGACACGACCTCTTTTATAAAAGGCATTTGAATCAAACTATGGAATGTATCGCGTGATAGCTTCGCGTGATAAAATGACAAAATACCATGTGATTTGTCATACAAGTTACTCCAAAATGACAGGACTTGTCAACATGTAATGAAAACAATTAACGTGTAGTAAACTTAGAACCATGACCTTCAGCTAGTCTTAGAACAAAAATTAAAAAATGAGAGTTGCCTACCAGTTTTGAGATCCCCGGCTTGATTTGAGGTACCAGACTCACTGGCATCCCAAGGGCACCTATCCATTCTCCTGATTTCCTTATCATCATTACCATCATCCGAGCTCCTAGTCAAGTCTCTTTTCGAAGCACCGGAGAAAAATTCGCACAAATGCGATTGTTTGGCAGGGTTGGCAATGGCTTCGCTGTCGCTTTCATCCGACATGTCTGTGAAGTCGTCGACAGGAATTAAGTAGAATGTCAAACGCTTAAACTCTTTGCCGATTGCTTGTTTGTATGAGGAAAGTTGAAATGTTTCGTTTGCCCCGGGAACATTAACCACTTCTCGGAAGTCGGAATATAGCAAAGTGTACTGAAAAGTGTCGTCAAACGACTGATCGAAGCTTGCGTGTTTGGCTTTTGCTTTCTGCAGTATATCCTCTTTCTTGGCCAAGGAGTTGACGGTGATAATCTGAGTCTTGCCACGACGAAGTTTAATTACCCCATCTGTTTGCCCTGCTAAACCAACTTTAATTTCAACAATCGTTGATTTCTGCGTCGATTTCTTGCTCTTGGAATGGCCTGAATGGCTCCCTCTCATTTTCTTCCTGGGGGGCTTAAAACCAATGACGATCCTCTTCTCGCTTTTCATAGAATTCCTCGAATGATAGAGTACGTTCAGAGGGCTGCAGGTTCACCAAACTGGTTGGACTTGTGCCTTCACTGACTTCGCACTCTGTTCGAGGGGAACTGAGCATTCGGGACACCTCCTCACGGACTGCTGCACGAATTTCGTCACGAACATAATTAGACGCCATGTTAAATGTAGCCTCAAGGAAAAAGCGCGCGAACTT
Organism: Stylophora pistillata; assembly: GCF_964205215.1. Taxonomy (NCBI): domain Eukaryota; kingdom Metazoa; phylum Cnidaria; class Anthozoa; order Scleractinia; family Pocilloporidae; genus Stylophora; species Stylophora pistillata. The sequence goes on along the minus strand of NC_142521.1, from coordinate 24,086,290 downwards.
AAGCACACGACTCACTCTCAGGCCTTGACGCGCAAATGCGCACGCATAGATCAAGTCCCTTTTCTTTGCGGCGTGCCTTAGCTTTTTGTTCGCAGTGAGTTTTTTCCCCTTGATTTGGGGTGTGCGTTGTGCTTTCATTTGCAGTGTGCGGTTTACTTTTTTTAATTCGGTGTGTAGCGTTTCACTTTATTGTGTAGAAGTGCATTTGATTTTTCACTGACGTTAATGGTTTAATTTTATTCGTAGTATATTTGATTTAGTTTGCAGTTGTATATTTTTGTATTTTGGGTTTTTTTTAAGTTAGTAGCGCTGTCCCTAATGGGCCACCGTACGGCCGAGATGTAATGTTGGGACCCAGTCAATATCAAATTTGTGCCACTGTTGGCAGCTTGACCTGACACAAAACCCTCTCATTTTCAAGCTTATCGTCCGTAAGGTCATTGCGACTTATGGCTGAAATCCATGCTCGTCTTCTTCTGGTCATCAACTCCACAGGTGCCCCAAGCTCTGTCACAGGCTCTTTCACAGTGAATAGTTAAAGAGTTTGTATAGTGGTTTAGTTGGACTTGCTTTTGAGCTCCATAAATGTAAAGTTGTGTGAAATAATCAAAGAAATAAAGTCTTACCTTCGTAGAGAGTAGTCTGTGTTGTTCTCCTCGCGATTTGAGGCCGTTTTGATGTGTTTTAGCTTGACGCCCTAAATTACCGTGCATAAAATACGGGAAGATCGGAAACTTCTTTTGACACATGCTCGCCAAAGTCGCTCGAAAACAACACTTAATACTTTCCCTCGAATCAAAACTCAGCAGCACGAAAGTCAAATAGTTGCCCTTTAAGTTCACCGAAAAAAATCCCACAAAAGTCGGTTTGTCGAGCAACCAATCCAGCGAGAATTTCAAATTAACGGCCGTTCGAAATTCTTCTAATGCGTGGAAGGAGCTTCTTGTGCAGCTGAGAGACCGTTAATGCGCGGTCAACCTGGAACCTAGTCAAATCTCTCTCAACGGGTCCTCCCCATAGTCTTCTAACACCAACTCTTCACGCATACTAAGGTACCCCGAGTAAGAGGATATTTGTAAAAATCCATTGAAAACAGTGAAGATGGACAGAATCGACGATCTAGTCAAGTCGATGAGGTTTACCCGGGGTACCTTAGTATGTGTGAAGAGTTGGTGTTAGAACATTAACGGTCTCTCAGCTGCACAAGAAGCTCCTTCCACGTATTAGGAGAATTCCGAACGGCCGTTAATTTGAAATTCTCGCTGGATTGGTTGCTCGACAAACCGACTTTTGTGGGATTTTTTTTCGGTGAACTTAAAGGGCAACTATTTGGCTTTCGTGCTGCCGAGTTTTGATTCCAGGGAAAGTATTTAAGTGTTGTTTCCGAGCGATTTTGGCGAGCATGTGTCAAAAGAAGTTTCCAACCTTCCCGTATTTTATGCACGGTAATTTAGGGCGTCAGGCTAAAACACATCAAAACGGCCTCAAACCGCGAGGAGAACAACATAGACTACTCTCTACGCAGGTAAGACTTTATTTCTTTGATTATTTCACACAACTTTACATTTACGGAGCTCAAGAGCAAGTCCAACTAAACGACTATATAAACTCTTTACGTATGATGCACGATCCTCGCAGTAAATAGCGCTATTTATGCAATAGCGAAAATCAGACCTGAAAAAAAATAAGGCCTGAACGGGATTCAAACCACTGACCTCTGCGATACTAGTGCAGCGCTCTACCAATTGAGCTAACAAGCCAACTGGGAGCAGGCCGTTAAGTTGATACGTAATAAATCCGTGAAAGTGATAAATCAGATGCAATGAATATATGAATCAACTTAACGGCCTGCTCCCAGTTGGCTTGTTAGCTCAATTGGTAGAGCGCTGCACTAGTATCGCAGAGGTCAGTGGTTCGAATCCCGTACAGGCCTGATTTTTTTTCAGGTCTGATTTTCGCTATTGCATAAATAGCGCTACTTACTGCGAGGATCGTGTATCATACGTATCTAATTCCGCAGTTCAAAATATATGAACTTCTCTCAATAATTGATAATTTGCTCTCCTCTGATACAACGTTAACTTTGAAGTTAAACTTCGCGGTGCTCTTCAAAAATCATCACAGTTGCAACGACAACAATCGAACGTTGAGCCCGTCGAATACGTTATCGAATGATGAGACCGTCGAAAACTTCGCGGTGTTTTTCAGAAAGCGTCACGGCAGCAAATATGACAGCCGAATGTCGAGACCGTCGAATACGCTATAGTCCCAAGTCTTTCTCCTTCTCTCGTGCACGAGCGTGAAGCGTGCGCTGGAGATTGGTAACAACCCGCTATTTCATCGGGCCCGGTAAATACCGGGAAAATTTACGGGTGCTTCGAGAAACGCTATTTCGGGCCCGGTAGAGTTTCCCGTTAAACATCCCGATAAGTTATCGGGCCCGGTAGTTACCGGGACTTTCGAGAAACGGGCCCCAGGACTCCTATATCAAAAGGATACTTTCTACTATCAAAATCAACAAAGCCACCGGTGCTGACGGAATCTCTCCACGCCTGCTGAAACTTGCTGGGCCAAGAATTTTCAGTTCTCTCACAAAATTAATTAACCAGTGCATTGTTAGTGGCTCCTGGCCTACAGATTGGAAAACCTCTATTGTCTCCCCGATCTATAAAAAAGGAACTGAGACTTTAAAATCTAATTATCGTCCTGTATCTGTATTATCGGCTGTTTCAAAGGTAGCGGAAAGAGTTATCTTTGATCAGTTATATGAGTTTTCTCTTGACTTTCTCAGCGGGAATTTGTCTGGTTTCTTGAAAGGACACTCGTGTACGACAGCCCTTCTCAAGACATTCGAAGACATTAGGAAAAAATTAGACTCTAGCGAACACTCTGCAGCAATTACCATAGATCTCTCCAAAGCATTTGACTCTATCAATCATGATTTGCTTCTTGCAAAACTGTCAGCTTATGGTGTAACTAAAGACGCCTTACAACTTCTACGTTCTTACTTGACTGACCGTAAGCAACATGTCAAGACTGACGGTGTTTTGTCGGATTGGCAAATTGTGAGGTGTGGAGTTCCTCAAGGCTCAATCTTGGGCCCCCTTCTCTTCAATATATACATGAACGATGTGAATTTTTCAGATATTTCGTGCTCTCTAAGATTTTATGCTGATGACACTACTGGGTACTCTTCAAACCTCTGTCCATCTACCTTGCAAATAAATCTACAAAACAACGTTGGTCTACTCGCTTCCTGGTTTTGTGAGAACTTTCTGGCGATCAATCATAGTAAATCTCAATCCATAGTTTTCAACAGAGCAACTTTACCAACGCCCTTTGTTATTGACAGTAATGAACTGGATTACGTTACACATATGAAGCTTCTTGGAGTAGTCATCGACAATTCACTCTCTTTCAACGTACACATTAAAGAAGTTTGCCGGAAAGTGAATACAAAAGTTTCAATTCTCCGTCGCATTCGTAAATTTATACCCTCAGATGTGATGATTAAATTGTACAAAGCTTTCATTCTCCCTCACTTCGAATATGCATCACCACTGTTTATAGGTCTAAGTAAGGGTCTGTCTGCGAAACTGGAGTCAACCAATGCATTCGCTCTGAGAACTCTTCTCAACTATTCTAAGTCGACTGCTTACGAAGAGTTATTGAAAACTGCAAATATTAAAAGTTTAGAACATCGACGCATAGAACAAGCACTTATACTTGTATATAAAAGTATTCATAACCAGACACCGAACTACATTCAGGAATTGTTCTCTCTGCGAAGTAATGGTTACAGCCTACGTGGCCATCTTAAAGTTGTTCTTCCAAGACCAACCTCATCTTATATGCAACATTCTTTTACGTACCAGGCTAGCAAACAATGGAACAATCTGACAGACAAAATAAGGATGTCGGAATCCCTTTCTATATTTAGGAAAAATTTGCAAGACATACAGTTGTCCTCATCGTATGACTGCAGCTGTTTGTTTTGTAAACAAATAGTCTAGTCACAAATAGCAATTATTCATTCTAGATAATTAATTTTTATTTCTTACCTATTACTTATTACTTATATATGTAAATTATGTCAAAGTTTTATAGCACATTTGCATTTAAACGAGCTATTCGCTCATATGCGATATGTGGCTAAATAAAGTTACTTACTTACTTAGGATCGTGCATCATACGTTGTGTCTTAAGTTCGACAAGAAACAAGTATCAAAAGTAGTAAAGGAATTATCTGGACATATGTGTTCACTTAGTATGCAAAGGGTTAACGGCCGTTCTAAATTCTTCTAATGCATGGAAGGAACATGTTGTGCAGCTGAGAGACACGTTAATGTGCGGCCGGGTCAACCTGGACCCTAGTCAAATCTCTCTCAACGGGTCCTCCCCATAGTCTTTCGACACCAACTCTTCTCACATACTAAGGTACCTCGGGTAAACTCATCGACTTATCAGATCGTCGGATCATTATCAATAGCTGGGAACAGACCCTTATATAAAACTACCATGACATTTTATTCAGAACCCCCTTATGTAAATCATCATCGCTACATAGCGACAATATAGAGGTACAAATATAAAACCCCTGGATGTCAAGTACGGTTCTGACCTTCACGATCGACGATCGATATCAACATCTGCGCGCAGACCCCTAGATGTAACATTTTACCATCGCAATAAACAACTGGACATACGTTTAACATGGATGTGACAGTTTAAGTTTAATTAATCAATATCAACATCTGGGCACAGAATACGCATTGTATGTAAAGAGTTACGATCAACCCCTAACCGTAAGATACTGAGTAAGTTGCCTCTGCCTACAGCCCATCATGTAAGACACATTGATTAAAACCCATGGATGTAAGAAACAACGAACAATATCAACATCTGGGCACAGCCCATTCGTGTAAGACACACTGATATAAACCCCCGAACGTAAGGACCAACGATCAATATCAACATCTGGGCACAGCCCATTCGTGTAAGACACACTGATATAAACCCCTGAACGTAAGGAGCAACGATCAATATCAACATCTAGGCACAGCCCATTCGTGTAAGATACATTGATATAAACCCCTGAACGTAAGGAACAACGATCAATATCAACATCTGGGCACATTCTTTCATATAAAACACACTGATATAAACCCCTGAATGTAAGACCCCTGATTTTAAGAACCCCTGATTGTAAGACCCCTCATTGTAAGAACCCCTGACTGTAAGACCCCTGATTGTAAGAACCCCTTATTGTAAGAACCCCTGACTGTAAGACCCCTGATTGTAAGACCCCTGATTGTAAGAACCCCTGATTATAAGACCCCTAAATGTATGGCAATCCCTGAGTGGAAGGCTTTGATCTGGTTGTAAGGTATGAATTAGAAGCTCGAACATAAACCAGAAATTTACAACTCTTTTATGATATGTATTAAGACCCTTGAAGATGTGAATTAAACATAAAACCCTGAAAGTATGGTACACATTTTAGGACCAATGGGTTGAATACAATCACTTTTCATGTATTTGTTGAGAGGTCAAGGTTTAGGGTTAACAATAGTTTAAAATGTATATGAAAATGTTGCATATTCGAATCCATTGTTTGTAACATTGAAAAGCACAGAAACCAATTTGGGATCATAACTATTGTCAGTAGCAAACCTGCTCATTCCCACAGTCTATCAGGCAAAAGGCAAAGAGATTGGAATAAACCTAGTAAGTAATTAAAAGGGTCATTGCAAATAAGTTTCCAAAGTTCATTCGAAAGTTATTAAAAAATTACAGATATTGAATACACTTTGACTAGTGCTAAACCTGGACCTTATTCACTTTGATTATATTTGTACAGACAGCATTAAAATACATGCAAATAGACAAACTATTAATAATATATCTCATCACGTTTTTTGAAGAAAGAAAGGGAAATGAAGTTTAACTTGGATAAAACACTCATCTACCACTTGCATTACAACTAAGTTTGTTTGAAAAATTTATCCATGCAATATAAACAAATAGAGTTTGATGTTTTCTACAGATTAATATTGAGATGATGACACTCAATATAGGCACGCTGCCTGCTTCCTAACAACCTATGAGCCACTCATTCTTTAAGACACTCAACAAACTCATTACATCTGAAATTCATGTCATTAAAAATAAGCAAGAAGTAAATAGTTAATGCTTTAAAAAAGTGTGAATTACAATATGGGTATTGAATAAATATTTCATTAAAAAGAAGTACAAAGGTTAATCAAAATCAAAAATTGACAACTTCTTTAGCATATTTTCCACTATAATAAAATTTCCACTCTTTGAAATTATAGGGGTACCATGAGAGACCTTTATGATGGATTAAAAATTTGCTTCTATTCTTCGTAATATATATATATGTATTTATTGATTCTGGAGAATTAAGTTCCTAGCTTTTACATCAATTATGGATAAAAAGCTGTCTCTGTCTATGTGATATATAGACTTTATCAACAAGTATTTCTGAGTTTAGCACATTTGCAGTTATTTACAATACACATAATTTTCACTTCTCTCCAACCAGAGTTAATTACATGTATTTGGCTGATTTAAAATTTGGTAAAATCAAATAAGGCTGAGGAGTTAACCAAACACTAAATTTGGCCTGTCCTATACTGTGGATGTAACATTAATGAGTATAAATTAAAATGAAACGAAGGTAGCTTTAAATTCAATCATGTCAGGGAGGTATGAATTAGCTTAGTGTATTGCCAATTAATCCAGCCAAATCATCATGCTCATATTCTGGATACAAATCTTATTAAATTTGATGCAAAAATTTTGTTAGGCTTTTGACATCATCTTAATATTTGTTTTCAATTTTTTTAAGATTTCATAGAGGGATGCAGTCTCATTATAGAATTGCATAATTCAATAAAATCTTGCATTTTGATGGTTCATAAAGCGAGGGATTTAGCGTGGAATTGTGAGTGGAAAACGAGGCTCAGTGATACTGTTTTGCATCTTTTGTTTTGCACTCAGGATAAAAAAAGTATATCATTGCTGTTTTCTTTACTTCTTATTAACTTTTATTCATCCATATGATTCAAGGAAAAGCCATACTTGACTCACCAATTCCACATCAAATTGCTAATAAAATTGCCAAAAACTAATATTGCACAAATTGAAATTCTCTCATCAGGTAATTAATTTTCCTATAGTAACACTTTCTAAAATTGAGGAGTGAAGAAATTCAATTCAATTCAAATAGTATTACAAGCTTCAATTCAAATAGTATTACAACTTTAGGATGAAATTTCTTTAATCCTCAACAATTTCGGGTACTAGCATCTCTAATTTCATTGTTGCATGTGTTATGTGTTGAGGCATTTTATTGGCAAGCCTCACCATCTTGCCTTCTGACAGTTTCACCACAGGCACTATGTAAATTCTTGCCTTGTCACCAGCTTTCCTCAAGGTACAACTGTTGATAAAGGAGATAAATGCCCTTACATGACAATGAAATAAGTGTATGAAACATTCCTAATGACATAGTCTGTCAATTAATTGCCTTGAATACAAGGCATTTAAGTGATTACATTCATTCCTAACAAGCCACCTTTTGAACAAACCAGGGCACAAATCCACACCCATCCCTTAGCACAAAAGTGCTCTTTACTTATTTCTCCCAATTCTGAGGATATTTTCAGCCCTTGGAGCGAATAGAGGAATTGTGGGTTGTGTGTGCTTTTGAAGGTAGAAAAAGGAGCTACATGATTGGTGGGAACATGGCAACGAGAAAAACACGAATAAATTAGTGGAATGAAAAGCGTTCGTTGATACCTGTGGGATTTAGACTTCTAGTTTGAAAGATGAGCTTTTGTTCAAGAGTTTTCAAGCTTTCCGTGCTACCTAAGTGTAACGAAAGACCGCATATTGTCATGCGTTACTTAGAATGATTAGGTAAAAGCAACGTAATCGTAACAGTGGCCAATTTACCATTTCAACTTTGTTGATATCTTCAGATGATAAACTCAACCTGTTTTAATTAAATAACTGCAGTTCCTGAAGTTCAAATTTTGGATGTGTCAATTTTTTTCATTTGATCAGTCACATTTTATACTGGTTATAATAGAATTAACATAAAATCTTCTAGGGATAAGAGCAAGACATTAAATTCCCTTTCTTGCTGCTTGCAAGCAAACAAGGTTTGGAGCCCATTTCTCTTGGTGTCTGAAGATCGTTCTAAGAAAGGGTGTGGACAAAACGTGGCCTACCCTGTGGCCTACCCTATGGCCTACCGCTGGTCAGATCTTTAAAAGGATAGCATTTCTGGAAACCTTTCAACGTTTTCCTGAGTACTATCTTACCAACGACTTTCTTCTGCTGTTTTGGGGGCCACATTCCTATCAAAATTTCTTAACCTTCTGATAGAATAACGAAATCGAAGAACAGAAGCCGGTTAAACGCAACTTTTGGGCAAATATCATCATATCAGCTCTCCTTTCAAATTAGTGCAATACTGGCCCTTTCTTTGGAAAAAGCAAGTAAAGTTTGCGAAATGTTTACGAAGGCGATGCGTGCGTGTCCCAGGGTGCTCGTTGCAAATTCAATTCTCTACAGCACTTAAGAGGCACTTAAAAAACTGGCCTGGCACGTTATGTTTGCTTTTTCTTACCCGGATATGCTCTCCGATATAACGTCGTTCCTGATTACATTTTTACACTAGCACTCCACTATATGTCACCAACTGACCGCCATTTTGCATATCCTCTGCGACACAATTCTCCCTTTCGTAAACGACCGTTGCCATTTTGAAACGGTCGTTGCCATTTCCGAGAACAGTCGTTTCCATTCATTACAAAATGGCAACGACTGTTTCGACAAATGACAACGACCGTTTCAAAATGGCAAAATTGACCGTTTCAAATGGCAACGGCCGTTTACGGACGGGAAATACGCTTTTGCGACCACGCAATATATTGGCCCCTCCTCTCCCCTCCCCCTTAACCTACCGGTGTAGTTGAGTGCAGTGATATTTGCAGTGTTTCGTTCCCTCGGACGTTGAAAATCGTTTAAGCGACCTCTTAGTATACCCTTTTGTACGCCAGCGTATTCGTTTCGACTCTTACTGATTTTATTTTTATGTTCTTAAAAATCTGCCTACCGGTAGGCCATAGGTTAGGCCATAGGGTAGGCCACAGGGTAGGCCATGGCCTAGGCCACGTTTTATCCACACCCTCTGACAGAAGTTTCTTTGCTCTCAGTAATGAAACTAGGATACATAGGGTCCACTCTGCAGCAGCGAGACTCTGATATGTTCATCGTCAGGATTTAGAAACTTACCTTACAGATACGCACGCTGAATCAGCACCTTGGGAGCCTGACTGAAGATAAGTGCAATCATTGGTGTTGATTTGCACTTAGTGTTTTATAGTTTTGGCGCCAGAGCGTTGTCCCAGGGAGTCTGGGGACCAACCTCTCTTTTTATTTAAAGTCGCGAAGAACTCAATATTCAAGATAACGGTCAGCCAGAAATCACCAAAAGATCTATAAGAAGTATGGAATGCCCCACGAATTGTGAGTTAAATTTTCGTTAAACTCTCAAATGCTATTCAATATTTAAAAAAATCTGTATTTGTTTTTTAGTTTGACTTGCTTCCTCTGGCAACCAGTACAAAAATAAACGGCAACCATACATCAGAAACCTTCAAAGCTACAGTAACGCTTCAAAACGAAAGTGCGAATCAGGTGTCGACAAGGATACACCACTGTCTCTCCCACTTTTCAAATATTGGAGAGCGCATTACTGCATTCGGCTTTGCTGCGGGTAATGTCCAGGTGAATACAGTAACCATTCCATTTGGTGTTGGTTTTATGTTTTGTGGTACCTGAAAAAAGAAAATAATATACATACTTTTGAGATAAAACAAACGAAAAACATTTAATGTAAATTAATGTGCCTAGCGAGTTTCGTAAGGATTTTCGTATGTTCCCAGGCGCTCACTATTTTTACGAGCTCTGTAAACTTAAAGGCGAGGAAAATCTAGAACGATGAGCAAAATGTACCACATGTTACACCATGGAATAAGAGATTAATTATTCTATCATTATTTCAACCCAGTACTTTTGGCTATTAGTTCTCTTAATAAAACCCTAAGCCTTTTTGCAGTATTGCATCGATCGCCTAGGGCGTGAGCGAAAGACGAAAACGACGCGCACAAAACCACGTTGTTATGGTAAACAAAATGGCCAACGAAACGGCTCGTTCCTTACAGAAGCGAATTCTAAAGAAACGGGGGCAAAAATGGATCCTAATAGTAGCTATTTTATTTCTTAGTTCGTGGGGAAGGAAGAACGTCTGCGTAGAAGGCTATTGCAACGCGAGCTTTGTTAAAAGTGACTGAAACTCTTTAATTGTATATGATACATTTAAAGGAAACAAAATTCTATTGCATTAAAAAAACTCCAACCCAAATTATGGCTTTTTTAAGTTAAGAGCAAAAAGAAAAAAGAAAAAAGAAAAAAACGCTAACAGCCGATACCCACCCCTCCTTTATTTGCAAATTTTATCATCCACCTACCTTAGCGAGGACGTTCCAGAGAAGTTTCTGGCGTTCCTTGGTCATTAGGGACAAATGTTATCTTTGGTTTCCCTCCATGTGTTCCTCCTTGTTTTTCCTTCGTATCGCCTTTTCGCAACCTTTCATGGGGCAGATACACACTCTTTCTCCACAATCAATCGAATGAGATGGTATCAAACTCCTTTTGAAATAAAAAGAAACCTTGTCAAAAATGACATGCAGTATTAATCATCTCACATCCTTATGCCGTGTTTTGCTTCTTACTGGTACAGCTTGTAACACCAGGCTGTTTGAGAGCTCAATGATTAATACAAATGAATAAAGGCTGATAGTTTTCAGAGGAATCCGGGGAAACTCGGCGAAAAAACTGCCTTCTCTCAGAGACTTTTTGCCTCTACAGCCTTTGCATCTCCTTATAAAGAAAAATATTTAATAATTATAGACAACGATCGATTGTTAGTCATTTTGCATAAATTGGAAAAGGGAAAGCAGTGGTCTAACTCGTGAAGAATTCCGATTTATGATGATCACTTATTTCAATGCTAAACTACCTAGTAGCATGTCAGTGATAGAAAGTAGATATTTAAAAAGTTTAGTATTGGTATTGTCTATTCTTACCACACATATCCATCTACGTGGTCTGGATTTCTCTCTACTAATTCCATTCCTCTATTGCATGGCACGCATCTCAGAGGACTAGCTATCAAGTTCTGCCGCTGTAGCCAAGTTATTACATTGAGGACTGGACCATCAATAAGCCTGTTAATGTCCATGAGATTCACCTTGATGCTCTTCGGATGCTTGATTTGCTGTATTTTACTACTTATTTTGTGACTGCTAAGAAACCGCTACTGCTGCGAAAACGAGAGGCGGAACTGCGGCCCCTTGTTCTATCGTTCTTTGAAATAAAATTTTCGCACTTTGTTTGTGGCCTTTTCACAATAACCATAGAAATTCTCATGCCCTCATTGGTCGAGAGTCATTTTCAATCTTCGCCACGAAGGCTAAACCATTTCTTTCGTGAAACAAATGCACATTTCTGAGATATGGACAATGACGAGTGTCCGAGTTCCAAGATTGGCATACTGGGAGAAATTTTTTAAGAGGAACTTGTCGAAGTGAAAGAAGTACGTGGCGAAAGAAAATCTTCAGAAAAAAAGTACCGGTTCTCGGTTCGCAAGGAGGAAAGAGGGCGACCTTGTGAAAATACTTAGAGATGCCGAAGTGAAGGGCACAAAAATAAAAATGAAATGGGTGACTGGATAACAAAATTCAGGGTAAAAGATTCTATCAATTCACTACTTAACACGAGGTAGTGAGTCTCATCACCTCTTTCGTTACACTGTCAACAACACACATGTGAAAAAAGCAACGATCGATCATGTTACGTGCGGGTGATTTTCGGAAAACCTTGGCGCATTAACTGTACCTAAGAGATAATAATCTATTTCTACATAGATTGTGCTCAAAATATAGGTTTAGAACACATATCAAGCGCGAAAACGTCAAAAAACTTAAATTTATGCGAATTTCTTGAATATTTATCAACTACTAATAATAATAACAACAATGATAATAATAATAAACTTTATCTTCATAGCGTCTATATCACTAATTGCTCTAGGCGCTTAACAGTATCACAAAATGTATTTAAAAACACTGAAAAATCTAACAGCTACATTATATAAACATGGAAATTAAACAGAAATATATTTACAAATCAAAAGAGCTTGGCGAATTAAATATGTCTTTTTTTAAAGAATTCAAGTAATCGGCATTTCTTACTGAGATGCGGGTATGCTGTTCCATAATTTAGGTCCTGGAGTAACTTATTCGAACAAGAACGCAAAGAGTAGGAGCTGGTAAAAAAGCTGAGAAAATTGGATATATTTCTTGGTGAATCTCCAAGGGCGTCTAAGGATATCAGTTTTTGTAACTGTAGGAGTTACCCTAGCTAAATAAAAGTATCTACTACTACTAGGTTACTACAGTTAAGAAAATCCTCCCCTCCGAAAGCAAAGATCTCCAAAACTCAAAGTCGACGGTCAGGTAATAACTGAAAAGAGCTCAATCGCAAATTATTTCAACAATACATTCGTAAATACAGCTCTCAACCTTTGCAAATCGTTTGTAAATGCTGCATCGAAACTCTCGGGAAGTATATCTTCAAAAGAAGCTACGAACGCTATTTTTCTGTTTACTGACAGTTCTGAAACTGCTGTTCAGTCGGAAGGCCGACGACTTAAATCAGGCAAAGCAGTGGGCTTAGATAACATTCCAAAAAGACTTCTAAAGGACGCTTCTTCAATAGTCACAAACCCTATTAACAGTAATAATTAATGCTTCACTCTCTCAGAGCAAAGTTCCTGACGACTAGCTTTTGTGGATTTGCGTAAGGCATTCAACACAATAGATCATTGTATTTTGTTGAGGAAACTGCGCTATTTTGGAATCAAAAGCAAAGAACTGAACCGATTTGAAAACTATCTGTCTGGCCGCACCCAAGTTTTAGCAATGCCGGACTTCTGGATAATTTTCAAAGAAGGGCATCCAAAATTTTTTCAAAATCTAAGGATAGTGGTCAAGCTTTAATGGATCTTAAATGGCCTTACAGTAAATGTTATTACAGTCGAGAAGAGACGAACATAGTTTTAAAGTATTTCTGGTAATTGTCCTCTAAACCCAACCCTAACCCTAATAATACCAGAACAAGACAGGGGAATTTGCTTCATTTGCCTCGCGCTAGAACTGAAACAGCCTAGAAATCTTTTTTTTATCATGGATATGTTGTTTATAATAGTCACGTTAATTAGAATTTTCTATAATATTATATTGAATAAGACTTTTTTATTATTTTATATTTATTTTTATTTTTATCTATTAAAATGGGAGTTATATGTTCAAACTTCTTTGTAAATGTTACAATTCCCGCTCTCCTATTCTACACTAGCTGTAGGCGATTTAAGAGAACTTTAGGTAATCCATATAAAATAGCAGTACAGACAGTAGTCCAAGTTAGTGGTCACAAAAGGATGAATAATTGCTTAAGCAGATTCACGATCCAAATATGTACTGATCTTACTGATATCAGTTAGTGATGGAAATGACATTTTTCGAAAATCTTTCTAATGTGGTCTTCCATATCAGCACTGAGATCGAGTATCACTCCAAGATTACGAACAGAAGAGGAGCATTGAATAGTTTCACCCCCAACATGCAAGAACAAATTCCAATTTCGCCAATGTCAGTGCGAACCGAGCTCTGTCCAAGTTCCAAGCTATTTTTCTTGACTGTTGTTAAAAGTTATTGTGATGAACGAAAACTAAAGTTTTATTTTAACGTTGATGTAAAAGTATCCAACATTTATGTGGCGAATTTTGAGATTTAGGTAGCCGGACAATTTTTTAGAAATTTTTCGGCATTTCAATGAGGGACTTTCCAGCAACTTTACTAACCCAATCGAGACAAGCTTAGTTTGTCCTCCTACCATTTACCAAGTGTAATTACAAGGTGCTACATCTTTTCGTTTATTACAAAGTGAGATGGTCTGTTCTTACCACCTATTTCCACACTCTCCCTGTTGGGGCAAGGCATTGATAGGTGTATCAACAGTAGCTCTATATTTCATGAATAAAAATGTGCTGCAAGATAAAAATTTACAGCAGTGATGAACATGGCTGAAAACTGCAAACTATATCCGTTATCAGCAAATGAAACAATTTTATGATCGTCATAGTACCAGAAATGTTTTTTTGACATTATCAATTTTGTTAATTAAGAAACTAAACGTTTTCACATCTGCCTGTGGTGCATCACAATATATGAACTTCATATATTCATTGTATGTGATTTATCATCACGGGTTCATTACGAATCAACTTAACGGCCTGCTCCCAGTTGGCTTGTTAGCTCAATTGGTAGAGCGCTGCACTAGTATCGCAGAGGTCATTGATTCGAATCCCGTACAGGCCTGATTTTTTTTCAGGTCTGATTTTCGCTATTGCATAAATAGCGTTCTCTACTGCGAGGATCATTGTATGTAATAAAGTCTGTTACTACATTGAAGTGCAACAGCTTTTTTATTACAAAGTGTGACAAGTGTAATTATAAAGTGCGACAAGTGTTATTACAAAGTGCGACAGATATAGCAAAGTGTGACAATTGTTGCAAAATTGCGACAAAACAGCCCTTCAAACATCTTTTTCACGATCCTATGAAGCTGAATAATTTGACATTTGGCCATACCATCCAAGAATCAATTGTTTTCTAAAATATTGAAAGTTGAACAGAGACTCGAATTAAAGAGCCAGGTGAACAAGGAATGCACTAAAATAGAGGGAGGACCGTATATTCCATCCGATGGTGGAAAAAAAAAATGTTGATACGTGCAGGATTGAACTTATAAAAATTCTCATCGGAAACAACTGACGGTGTATCATAATTCATTAAAATATCAAGACTATCAGTCGTATGTTCTCGTTTGAAAGTGGCAACTTTTATATGATGTGCATCCCTAAAAGGAGCTTGTTTCTCGACCTATCCTTGATCGTAAAAAAGCATTCAATAATGTGGATCACAATAATTATTATCGAAACTGATTGCAGTTTTATTTTATTAAACGGCCCATTTAAAGGTGATTGTTCACAATGGAACGTCTACATGTGATCCCAATGGATCCAGATAGCCGTCAAAGTGAGAAAATATTATTTAGCAATTATGAGATGTAAGTTTTCAAATGTCATGTCATTTACCGGTGAGTACATTTAAAGGGCTTCGACTCTCTTTAATTTTTAATTTATTTCGACAGTTTTTGTTGATAAAGTACTCAAGTAGCAATGTCGACGGACAGGACAAGACGATCAAGAAGTATGAAACGTTCTTTCATATTGCTACGCTACTGCGATCAGCTGAAGGTACCGCGTCCCAACATCCAGCGTGTGTTGGAAAGTAGTGGAAGAGTCACCCAGCTGGAATTTCCGAACAACTCCAGTACAGCCAATCTGCAAGAGATCGTATTGAATGGTTTCAGGCAGCATTTAAATAGTGGGGAGGCGTCGAGGTAAAGCTGACAAATAGTTAATAGGAAGTAACAGATTTCTGGCCTATAAATATATATTATATAGCGGTTAACCGTTTTTATTTTTAGATTGCTCTTTTATCGAACTGTCAGTGGTTCTAACCTGTTGACCCTGGCTGGCACGTGGGATGATATGTGCGGGGATACCATGAAGGCAATGTTCAAAAGCCGCTCTAGAGTGTTCATGCGGTTAGATCGAGGTAAGATAACTCTTAACGAAAAGGGCAAGTCATCTTCATAGTTAGAAAAGGCCCTAGGGAAAAAAAAAACATTTGCATAACGACAAGACATGTCGAAGCCGCAACAGCAGTCCCGATAAAATTTTAACGAGGATTACTGGAAAATTCGAACCAAGTTTTCCGACATAATTTTGAAAAGTATGCTGAAGTTTGGAGATGGAGCACGTTGCGGTACTTCATGCTTCAACCCGCGAGAGGATGACACGCGAGCTCCACGCGAGCGACGATGCCCAAGTGGCGGGGTCTGGCCCGAGTTTAATCGCGTCTTGACTCACTTGTGCACGGTACAAGTGCTGAAGAGATCTTTTACTTACAACGTAGAAAATGCATTTTTACAGTGTATCCGGAAAAGTTCGTTTGTTCACAGGACTGAAGAACAACAATGTCTAGTAGAATTATGGTTACGAATATCTGTCTCATTCAAGGAGTACTCATGTTAATCTGCACCATATTTAACTATGTCTGCACTCGTCTCAACATCAGACAGTGACTTTTAAATTTAATGAATAACGTCGTCGTTCTCTCTTTTTCAGATTGCACGAATCTTTGTAATCATTCACCCTAAGTTGTTCTCAATTTCCTAGAGTCAGTAGTCACATGCTGTCCTATGGCAATGGATGGCCACATTTTGGCTGCACATGCAGTAGAAGGTAATCCAATAATTATATTCAAATTTAAAGGTCAAATATTGGCTTGTCAATCCTAGTTCAAATTATATTTCAAATGATAGGTTTTGAACATGAATATTGTAAAATAATGTAATAGAAGAAAGGGAGATTAAGGTAAAAAAAGACGTGTAATGTTTTTCAGTGGGAACAGTGGAAGAGGAGGTGGATCATCTGGTTGGTGCAGAAGCGAGTAAGTAAAGACTTGAAATGAATCATCTTAATCTGGTCCTGCAAAGAAGTTATGTGCTCAATTGATTCTACATTCTTACTGTTAGACCCAAGATGTGGACCAGCCTATGATTTACAGCTTCTAAGAAAACTAATGGTAGCACATGATGTGCCCCCAGTGTTACCATTCCTGTGCATAAATGCACGAGAAGTAAGTGTGTGAAGGTTTGTAGGGATGATTTTAGATAAGAGTTGCATACAAAGTCTCTTCAGGTTATGATGGACAAGTCACAGTTGGCCTTGTCATAAGCATGTGAAACTTCAGATTGTGTTGCAGTCAGGTTCATGACCTTGCTATATGTCAGGGGGTTTTGTGTTTGGATGAAATACATTTTTTCTCAAAGTGCCTATTTCCAGCCTGCACCATTAATGACAACCAGAAAACTTGCAGGGAAACCTGATCAAATGCTGGGGATTAACCTCTTAGGAGCCAACAGCTATACGTGACCTTGTTTCTTCATGGGACTCACATTTCATTAATTCTAAGGTCTAATGTTGCAATTTTGAATCAAGTTTAGTATTACAACTGACTGAGGTCTATCTTGGGCTCATAGTGTTTTTACATAATTGTGTAAAATGTACATGTAACTTTGTGTTCATGTTTATTTTTTTTAGTGCTTTGCGTCCCATTGTAGTGTTAGAATTGTGACATAAAACACGTCACTTAATGTTTTGACATTTCTAATCAATTCTTCCCATTCCCTAAATTGTACAGATGAGTCATCACTAGTTGAAGGTTACATACATCAAAATACACTGAAATGAAATGCATGTCTTACGAAATTAGAGGTTCTGCACGATAATGTTTGGAAGGGAAAGACAAATGTTGTGCATTTATACAATTAAAAGCAATTATTGTTATAACACTTTAAAAAATCTTATTATCTAAAAAATGAACTCAGATGAGAAAGCAGTGCCACCAGGACTGTATTCCTTTGGTGCTCATCCGCTACAAAGCTTCGCAAAAGGCCATGGATACCTTAAGGTACACCTCCTATAAATTTCTGCAATATAACTTCATAACAATCAGAGCAAAGAATTATACAGTGGTCATGCTTTGCATTTCATTTCATTAGGGATAAGTGATTCTAGTTAAACATATTTCAATAATAGCTGAGATGTGCAAGTCATATAGTAGTATTGTATCCATCACTTCATTGAATATAGTACACACTACTGGTTCATTTCAGAGCTTTGCTGGATATATCAGATGTGTTGGGAACCTGCTATCTGTGTGCCTCCCTTCAAGGCAGCAATTTTGATAACAGTGGTAAGTGTTTAGGCTTGATTACCAACCTCTGTTATTATTATTATTATTATTGTTATTATTATTATTATTATTATTATCATTATTATTATTATTATTATCATTATTATTATTATTAGCTGTTGAGACACTGGTGGTTCTCCTGGTGACTCACATGATTATCAAGCTGTATCCCAAGGAAATCACTTTCAAATTTTTACCCACTTTTACCATGAAACAGCAGTTTATTGGACAACAAAAGTCAGCTCTCAAAAGGCATGTAACCTCAAACAGATTTTTCCATAGCTGATTGTCAATCACAACATTGTCTTGGAAAATAAAAGTTAGGAAACAAACACAAATTAGTTGTTCAACAAAAATGCATGCAAAAGTAATATGTTTTGAACAGAACCATCCAAAAGAGACATTGTCATGTCCTCAGTAATGTAATGAATTGACTGTCTTATTTGCATAGCTTGTGGGAAACATCAACAATGTCAACAATCAAGTGAAGATGTGGAGATCAGGGTGATGTACCGCAGGTTAACTTCCAACAGGATGATAGTTGGAAGTTTGATAGCAGGTCAGTGCAGCCATCTGAGCTTCCAATTTGTCACTCAAATTGTAACCTATCAAAGGTATCCCATACATGGTAATCCTGTATCTGATAATCATAATTTAGAAAAATCTCAAATCTCCTGATTTTCCTCTGATTTGGGAGTTTTAAAAAACATTTACAAACAAACAAACCAAGAAATGAAAAAAATGCAAGTGTATGATGTTCTGTTAAATTGAACAATTTAACACTGATAATTATCTCGTGTATTAATGGTATGAATGACTATGTCTTTAAGGAAATGAAAGTAGCCTTACAAGAGAGTTGGTAGGAGCAATACACCAAGGCAAGGAGGCTTCAAATGCTCTAAAGGCTCACAGGTTAATGTTGCAGAGTACTATAACTAATTATTGTTCAGGTTGATCTCATTATAACCATAATGGTTTAAGTTTTCTAACTCAAACCACATTAATTTGAATTTACAGGGACCTCTTGGAAAGGGACCGAGCTATAAGATTACAGCAGGAAATTGAATTGCAAGCTTCTGTAAGTTTTGTAGATCACAGATAAATTGGCAACCATTAAATACACTGTAGATTCAAAATTGTGTACCAAAGACAGTTAAATCTGCATATACCACACATACAGCACAAAAATGCCAATGCATGTACTTTAGAAAAAGAAATGTAAAGTGCTTATAGAAAGAACTCATGGTGTATATCTTTTTGGTAGAAGAGAAAAATTAAAAAATACAAACAATAAGGAGGAAATTAACTGAAAATACCATTGTTGGCTTGAAAACTGTGGTGGATTCTGCGGAGGTAATGTCTGTATTTCCTTGAAACTTCCAAAACTAATATGGCTTAACTGGCCAAAGTGCAAAATTGGACTTTGATTGATTTACTGGATATTCCGAGTTATGGCTTTTAGAATCCTTGATATATCTTTGTCTGCAAGTGACGTGCTCGTCAATTGATGTTCCTAAAAAATTCTAATATGAGGAAAAATCCAGCAAATTCACTGGCATGCAGTGAATTTGTTCTTCCATGAGTTTCTAAGTGTTGGTCAAATGCCAATTTCCTCATTGTACTTTGAATTTCAACTGCACGTGCAGCACTCCATGGTAATAATTATCAGCAAAGCAAGGCAAAATTTTTTGGGTTGAAATGATAATTATGATGGTTTCTTTGCAACTCTTTGAACACTGGAGAAATTAATAAGTCTTGGGAAATACTTTGGTGAATGTTCTTTAATGTGAGTAAAACTCCAATTAATCATTCTTGTTTAGGTCCACAAGAGAAGGCTCGCAAGGTTTAGTGAAGGGGTAATTACTTTTTATGATGTATTTGAAAAATTATCCATTGCAAGTCTTTTTTAAGTGAATAGTAAGCCTTTCATTTGGAAAACAACTTTGAAGACATAGGTGATCAAAACACAAATGAGAAAAACTTGATTGTTTTATATATTTTGTAGGAATCTTGTAAATATCCCCATAATAATGAGAGTGACTGTGATGGAGATAGTAGAATTGTAAGTATTGTAAGTGGTTTGAAATGAAGTATAGTTACTATTTCAAAACTTGAAGGAAAAAGTGCAGATTTTTTGAAGAATTTATTTGATTAAAACATATTTTCTTTTTTCTGCAGAATTTCAAGAATTACTAATTTGTATTTTTGTAGTAAAATCTCAATTGTTGAACTTAATAAATTTTCATTTCTATTTAATTTTTAGTGGTTTGTTCTTAATAAGTTATTAGGGATTACCCATATTGTAATTCATATTTTTATAAGCAATACAACAATTTAAGTTGTGATACAAGTTGTGGATGGGTTTTATTCAAATTAAACTTCATTTCCCTTCCTTGATATTGTTTTTTCTTCAAAAAAGTTATGAGATATATTATCAATAGTTTGTCTATTTGCATGTCTTTTGATGCTGTCAATACAACTAATAATAAAAGTGAATGAGGACCAGGTTCAGCACTAGGCAAATATAAGTGTACTCAACATCTCTCATTGTATAATAATAAACTATAAGTGAATCTCGCAACTTGATTAACGGAATTAAACGGGAGGTGATGATTATTGCCAATGTGACACAAAGTTAGAAATCATTCATTGAAAGCAAAACGGATGGGTTAGCTCAATGATGGTACAAATAAAGGCTCGCACTCTCTAAATTAACTAAATTAACGGTTTATTGTATCCATTCATTTCTTTTCTGGCAATAGATAGGTTTTCGCAACTTATTTAAAGAATTCCGGATTCCGGGTTTTAGGGTTGCCCCAAAGGAACTACTGTTGGCGGTTTTCACATCATTTTGATTTCAGTATCAACAAGATTACAAACAACTATGTGCATGAAATGAAATGAAAGAAAAGTTCTTTTCGTCGATATGTAATGGTGGTCTCAATAATTTCTTCTTTCATACAATGTAGAGGGTCTTTAAAGCAAAACTGATTTCGAAAGGTTTGCTCAGTGATCAACCAAACAATAAAGGCTCAAACTCCCTCAGTTAATAGTTGATATTATCCATTCATTCATTTCTGATCATTAATATTGGTTCTCACAACTACAATACCCCCCTTCCTGTTAATCCAGCCACACAACTGAAATAAATTTGAATTTATTTAATTTAGAGATTATTTGCATTTACACAAGACCCCACAAGCTGTTCAGCTTTAAACATTATCGTGTCTAAATAAAGGTGTTATTATACTGTCGGCAGTTATGAAAATTTTATATAAGCAATTTTGATTTCAGTAATTTTGAATTTCAATTTACAATGAAGCGAAGCACTTGTCAAACTTGAAAAGTGGTATTTTCGTAATGAAATCGACAGTAACACAAGAATTAACATCATTCCAAAGTTAAGCAAAGTTGAATTCGAAATCTGTCGACGTTCTCTACGAATTCTCAGACAACTTATTCACTCCACTTGATTTTTTAAATACAAGCATAGGAAAGGCAAATGTTGTCTTTTCATATATTTTTTATGCAGAGATATATCCGTTGATAAGAGATTAAAAAAAGAATAAATGCTCTGCACTGTAGGAATTTAACTCACAACCTCTCGCTTTATGGGCTACCAGCTAGTTTTACATTCAGGGGTTCATACAGTCAGGGGTCTGAAAATCAGGGGTACTTACAAACAGGGGTTCTTACAATCAGGGGTCTTACAGTCAGGGGTTCTTACAATCAGGGGTCTTACAGTCAGGGGTTCTTACAATCAGGGGTCTTGTGTTTTTACAATCAGGGGTTCTTACAATCAGGGGTTCTTAAAGTCAGGGGTTCTTACAATCAGGGGTCTTACAGTCAGAGGTTCTTACAGTCAGGGGTTCTTACAATCAGGGGTTCCTACAATCGGGTTCTTAAAATCGGGTTCTTACAATCAGGGGTCTTACAGTCAGGGGTTTTTACAATCAGGGGTTCTTACAATCAGGGGTTTTTACAATCAGGGGTTCTTACAGTCAGGGGTTCTTAAAATCAGGGGTTCTTAGAATCAGGGGTCTTACAGTCAGAGGTTCTAACAGTCAGGGGTTCTTACAATCAGGGGTCTTACAGTCGGGTTCTTACAATCAGGGGTTCTTACAATCAGGGGTTCTTACAATCAGGGGTCTTACAATGAGGGGTCTTAAAATCAGGGGTTCTTAAAAACAGGGTCTTACAGTCAGGGGTTCTTACAATCAGGGGTTCTTACAATCAGGGGTTCTTACAATCAGGGGTCTTACATTCAGGGGTTCTTACAATCAGGGGTTCTTACAGTCAGGGGTTCTTACAATCAGGGGTCTTACAATCAGGGGTTCTTACAGTCAGGGGTTCTTACAGTGAGGGGTCTTACAATGAGGGGCTCTTAAAATCAGGGGTCTTACATTCAGGGGTTTATATCAGTGTGTTTTATATGAAAGAATCTGCCCAGATGTTGATATTGATCATTGGTCCTTACGTTCAGGGGTTTATATCAGTGTGTCTTACACGAATGGGCTGTGTCCAGATGTTGATATTGATCGTTGCTCCTTACGTTCAGGGCTTTATATCAGTGTGTCTTACACGAGTGGGCTATGCCCAGAGGTTGATATTGTTTGTTGTTTCTTACATCCATGGGTTTTAATCAATGTGTCTTACATGATGGGCTGTAGACAGATGTTGCAACTTATCTTAGTATCTTACGGTTAGGGGTCTGTGTTGATCGTAACTCTTTACATACAGTGCGTATTCTGTGCCCAGATGTTGATATTGATTAAATGAACTTAAACTGTCACATCCATGTTAAACGTATGTCCAGTTGTTTATTGCGATGGTAAAATGTTACATCTAGGGGTCTGCGCGCAGATGTTGATATCGATCGTCGATCGTGAAGGTCAGAACCGTACTTGACATCCAGGGGTTTTATATTTGTACCTCTATATTGTCGCTATGTAGCGATGATGATTTACATAAGGGGGTTTTGAATAAAATGTCATGGTAGTTTTATATAAGGGTCTGTTCCCAGCCATTGATAATGATCCAGATCGTCGATACTGTCCATCTCCACTGTTTTAAATGGATTTTCACAAATATCCTCTTACCCGGGGTACCTTGGTATGTGAGAAGAGTTGGTGTTAGAGCACTATGGGGAGGACCCGTTGAGAGAGATTTGACTAGGGTCCAGGTCTTAAGATTTTCCGTACCAAGAAGCGACGTTTCTTCTTTGATCTTGCAGCGATATTCTCCGTTTTGTAAGTACAGACAACACAAGCAGAATGTTAACACCTATTAAAAGTTCAGAAAACACCTATTAAAAGTGAAAATAAAAGAAGTGCCAAGTGACTGGAAAAGGATGGTGCTTGGCTGCTCGCAAGGCTCCTCCTTTGGCCCCCTTCTGTGGAATTTGTTCCAAAATGATATGTCATTCCATATAAATAATGCTAATTTGAGCATGTATGCCGACGACCATCAGATGTACGTCATGGGGAAGAAGCATGACGTTGTCGCACAAAGTATCAAGATACAAGGAGAGAAAGCTCTACCCTGGTACAAGAACAACTCTCTCACAACCAACCCAGAAAAGTTCCAGCTATTTACTAGTCGTATCAATGATCTATGCTCTAAGGCCAGTCAAAAAGTAGGGGTCCTAGTGCGGCTACGCAATTTGATTCCCTCTAATGCTAAACTATCACTTAACAGGTCTTCAATTCTGCCCCATCTAACCTACTGTCATCTAGTATGGCACTTTTGTAATGCATCGGATCGGAGAAAGCTTTAGCGGGTTCAGGAGCGAGGGTGTACAAAACTAGATCAGCGTCCTATCAAGAACTGCTAAGTCGCGCCAAACTACCGACGTTCTACAATCGGCGCCTACAAGATATTGCCACTTTGATGTTTAAAGTTAAGCACAGTCTCGTACCCGAGAATATTTCTGCCTTTTTTAATATAAAGAACACTCAGTATAATTTACGGAACAGTGACTTCGAACTGCCGAGATTCGAAACTGTAAGATTTGGTAGGAATTCTATTAAATATATGGGACCTCTCATCTGGTCGAAGTTACCGGCAAGACACCTAAGAACGATAGTAGAACATAAGAAAAGTCAACCTTTCAACTCTCGTTGAAATTTAAAACTTAAATAAATTTCTTTATAATCTTTTTAATTATCTACTCTAAATAACTATTATCTACATATGTAAACGTATTTGACTTTTAAATTTTTTAGTGTCCTCCATTAGCTTATAGCTAAAAACATAAACACTTAACTAAAGTTGTTCATTCATTCATTCATTCTGCGTCCTCGATCTGCGTCCATGTTGATTGATTGGAGTTACATTGTATTGCCGCTGAATTGTAAATCGTGGACTCGGTTGTCACAGATCGCTGCGATCGGCTGCGATCGGCTGCCATCATTAACATGCGATTCGCGATCTTCTGTTTGACTGTCACATTTGTTGACGTGTTAAATTGCTTTCAGCGCAACTTCTGAGGAAAGAATCCAAACGAGGCTACTTCTTTGTTGGGTTGTGTTTCATTTGGAGGTGAGTTACTTTAGTATAAATTTTCATTTAATATGCCACGGCGTGTATATGCGAAAGTTTACATACCATGGTCGTTTATTCATTTTGTTATTTAGCGTATTCTTACAAAGCGGCTGAAACACTTTGTATCGTTAATAAATGGATTTGTATTGAATTTAGATTCAATCAAATGTTTTTATTGATTCGTCTGTCTTTGATTCATGAGCTCTTTTGTGGTTACTTTGTCGCTGTAGCCATCTTCTTCGTTCAGTCAACATTCCAGAGAACAAAGCAGTTGATTTCTTTTTGTTTTGATTCTTTAATTTCATTCCAACATACTCAGAGGATATAGTAGCACAGCTCATAGCTGTTCATGCAAAAAGTAAATACACTTTGTTCTCCGAATGGTTTGTTCTTACCTAAACATCTGAAGCCGACTAAGCAGTGTAATTGGTCTTTGCAACAGATTCCTATTGAATGTGCATGATTTAGTTATGAATTGGTTTGAAACAAGTATAAGTTATAAGATTTCCGCATAAACCCCTACTTGATGAAATACTTTTTCTTATATTCATTTCCAAGCTTAGTATATAGCTTCTTTCTTATTCCTTTCGCTTCTTATTATAGTTTGTTAAAAGTGAACAATGGCGAAAATATAGACTGTGTTTAGGACTAAAACATCCTAAAGATCTTTCCAGAGATTTACCACTAACAATGTGAAGGTAAAAGTACAAATCCTTCAATAAAACTGTGCCAGACGTGGTTTTAGGACTATTCATTTTAAGTACAGTATATTCGACGAAGATATTTGCGTTTAAAGTACTTTGCATTTTGCATTCAATGGACTTAATATCGGGAGTGCCACGCATTCTTTCATGGAAAAAACAAATATTGCAGACGGTCCTTTTGAATTTTATATCTGTCTAATCAAGTGTTAACTACGAAAACATTAAGATCGAGAAACTGCTCCTTCCTTATCAATTGAAGATTTGTTAAATTGACATGTTCATAAAGGAGGATACTTTAAGTATAGAAAAGGGATGCTTTTAAAAGAAACTAACGTTAACAACAGTGCACGACTCGACTTGCAATTGACGCGACTCAACTCCACTATCATAAATGTCACGTAACTTCACGCGACATAACAAAGCACAGACAGATTCAGACGCGATCAACACTACAGTAAATGGTTTGAACCCGGGTAATTAAAACTCTTAGGCATGGCACAACTAATGGAAACGCACGCATAATGGAACATACTATGTTCAGACCCATGAACTCTTCGTGGAAAATCAAACCGTTAAACGATGAAATTCTCAACATTGCTTTCAGAGGAAATATTTCAGTCGTCTTCGTTTCCCTACTCATTACAATGTAAATTCGTTTAGTTGTGATGGTACGAGGATTAGATTTGCCATCAGCAAACTTTTAAATGTAACTTTGCCAGGGCGAGCAAAAGGATTGCTTTTTCTCTCTGGAATTGAAAGCCTTTAATTCTAAAAGTGGCATGAATAGAAAAACAGTCTAGCACAATCATATCGTAACTATTTTCATTTTTGTGTGGCTTACACAAATTGTGTAGCCACATTATGGCCCGATCGGATTTATTTATTTATCTGTATAAGATCGTAGTTGTAGCAAGTATGATAAATATTGTAAGAAATAGACAACTTTTTTGAGAGACATGTTTCGGCATGCTTATGCCATCTTCAATCAATGAGTAACAGAACGTGAGTAATTATATAACAGACAAGTAGATGAATAAAATATTTACAGTATGATGTAATACAAAAGCGGTTACTAATTACAACGTGACACCAAACATCAAAGGTGTGAACTAAAAAGCTTACTGTATTTTGCGAAACCAAACGAAACCAAACGAAACGAGTAAACCCGTACTGTATTTTGCGAACCAGCTCTTCGAAGACTCTAGCGATATATAACTTATTTTTTCCGATTCTTAAACACTATTCGTAGATACAACTCGATGCAGTGATGATTTGTAAATAAAGAGTTTGAGCGAAAAGGTCAGAAGTGCGCCGTTTCGCAAATTCAGATATGTAAATCTGTAATTTGCGAAACGACCTCTTTGAAGACTCTAACGCTATGTAACTTATTTCTTCCGATTCTATAACGCTTTTCGTAGTTACATCTCGATGCAGTGATGATTTGTAAATAAAGAGTTTGAGCCAAAAGGTCAGATGTGCGCCGTTTCGCAAATTACAGATTTACATATTTGCAATCTGCGAAACGGCGTACTTCTGACCTTTTGGCTCAAACTCTTTATTTACAAATCATCACTGCATCGAGTTGTATCTACGAAAAGTGTTAGAGAATCGGAAGACATAAGTTACATATCGTTAGAGTCTTCAAAGAGCTCGTTTCTCAAATTACAGATTTACATATCTGTAATTTGCGAAACGGCGCACTTCTGACCTTTTCGCTCAAACTCTTTACTTACAAATCATCACTGCATCGAGTTGTATCTACGAATAGTGTTTAAGAATCGGAAGAAATAAGTTATATATCGCTAGAGTCATCGAAGAGCTGGTTTCGCAAAATACAGTACGGGTTTACTCGCTTCGTTTGGTTTCGTTTCGCAAAACACAGTAAGCCAACTAAAACGCTAGAAAAGTGTTATAATGCTGTAATTGTTTGTTAAGTTCAGGTTTGATCTTATTTATATAAAAAGCTTCTTTGAGTTCTAAGTCAAATGAGTTGTTAGCAAAATCCAGAATTCTAAAGCAAGAAAGGGAGTATTTGTTCTTACAAGAAGGAGATGTGTTGAAATGCTTAAAAATATGCGAGTTCTTATCGCTTTCCGTGTGCTCCTTTATCCTAGCAGAGAAGTGGCGACTAGTTTCGCCAATATAACGGGAATTACATCCCGTTCTATTCCATCCCATGTAAATCTTAGTAATGGGTCTTAGTTACGAAAGCTCAGTGCGAAAACTAAGACCCCATCTTATATTCCTTGTTTATCACTTTTATTTTATTTTAATAAAAAGAATATGTTGAAATGTAAAAAGCGAATAATAGACAGCAATTAACACCCCGTCTTTTCAATGATTTATCACTTCTCCAGGTCTTAGTTTTCATAATTACGAAACCTCATTACGAAAAATAAGACCCCATCTCATTTTTCTTATTTATCAATTTTTTGAAGGTGAGCCGGAAGAGTTTATACATCATCTTGATTTGTTGCTTTTCCAGTTGGATCGAAAAACCTGGTTGCCTTAACAATAAGTGGGATTTTCTATAACCTTTCGTTGGGTTTCGAAGTATTTTCTCGCGCGACGGGCGATTCTTAAATTTCCTCCCAGACGCTAAGCTATTTTTAGAATTGAATCGTTCTACAAGATGCAAAAATAATGGAACTTGAAGAAATTTTTTGGATGGAACAGTTCAAACTTAATCAGGGTTTGCACACTTTATAAGTAGTGTCGTTACTTGTAAAACGGAAAACGTTTCTTTTTTTATCACATTTCAGGAGGGATCTTAGTTTTCGTAATAACGAATCCAGGGCATTTATCATTTTTTTAATCACCACTGTCTCGGTTTTGTCATTTCCCGCAGCCTTGAACTCTGCTGTGTAGACATCGCCAAAGGAACCTTGCCCAATTCGCTCTTTAATTGACAGCTTGTTAAATTCGAATCGGGGAATCCCGTCATTTTCAGCCGATTTCCCTTTTCGTATAAGCTGGGGAAGCTTAAATTTACGAAAATTCTTCATAGCTCTAGCCGCGTGGCATTTTGGCCCATCCAATAATTGTAATTTCAACCACAGGCAGCCCAAGCTCACTACTAGAAAAGCGGACGTGACTCTTACAGTGTTGCGCAACGTTTTATATTTATAAAGGTTTGTAAGGGATGTTATCGATTTGCCTTAAAAGAGAGAAAAAATGTCTTGTTTTGAAATAAAATGGACTTACCTTATTGTCTTGTTGTTTTCTTTGTTGATTACCAGCGTCTCGGGCCATTTTGAAGCGTTTTCGGCGAGTTAGCGCTATTTTGGTGTTCAACTGCTTAAGATCCTACCTGAAACGTGATAAAAAACGTTTTCCGTTTTACAAGTAACGACACTTCTTATAAAGTGTGCAAACCCTGAAATAGTTCAGTGTCTGGGAGGAAGTTTAAAAATCACCCATCGCGCGAGAAAATACTTCGAAACCCAAGGAAAGGTTATAGAAAATCCCACATAATGTTAAAGCAACCAGGTTCTTAGATCCAACCGGAAAAGCAACAAATCAAGACGATGTATAAACTCTCCCGCTCACCTTCAAAAAATTGATAAATTAGAAAAATGGGATGGAGTCTTAGTTTTCGTAATGAGGTTTCGTAATTACAAAAACTAAGACCTGGAGAAGTGATAAATCATTGAAAAGACGGGGTGCTAATTGCTGTCTATTATTCGCTTTTTACATTTCAACATATTCTATTTATTAAAATAAAATAAAATTGATAAACAGGAAAAATAAGATGTGGTCTTAGTTTTCGTAATGAGCTTTCGTAGTTACGAAAACTAAGAACCACCGGAAAAGTGAAAATCAATGAAAAGACGAGGGGTCTTAGTTTTCGGGGTCTTAGTTTTCGGGGTCTTAGTGTCTTCGGTTTTCGTGAAGACACCTTCACGCTGATTGCCCTTTTCTGATTGAACGACGTTAAACGATGATAAATTCAAAATATCTGGCTGGCACATGACAATCTTGCCACCAATCCTAGACGCTCTAATGCTGTGGGATATTGATTTTCTTCGAGGGCTAGCTCCGGTCCGTTTGGATGGATTTTCGATGAAAGGTACGAGGAGAATTGTGAATCTTTTGACCTAAATGCGACGAAGTTTGAAAGTGGAGCGATGCGATTTTCGGGGGAAAAAATCGCTCGGGCCCTGGAACCCTTTCAAAACAAGATTTCCACCCTTGTCGTTCTTTTGTTGGTTTGCACTTAACGTCATTGCAGCCATATTGGTGGACGTAAACAATAGATATCTCACTAGCTACTTTTGTTCGTCCACCAGCATTTGTTCCTTTCACCATTGTTACCAGTGTCTCTAGAGATTGGTTGCAAACCACCTATCATAAGAGACAGTCAACAACGAGCTCAAACTTATTCAAAATCTCTCAAAAAAGCATTTTTGAGGCAAAAGGACGACTAAACCCCACTGGTAAGGTAATTCAACGTTTATTTATCATTGATTTATATACATAGTCAGCAATATATTGCTATAGGTGAGGCAAACGGTAAATCTGGTACATTTACTGTAAAATAACAATCGGCTACTCAAACAGATTGCATTGGTCCTACTATTTTAAGAGATAGTCAACGACGAACTCAAACTTGTTCAAAATCGCTCAAAAAATCATTTTTGAGGCAAAAGGGCGACTATACACCACAGGTAAGGTAATTCAACGTTTATTTATCATTGATTTATATACATAGTCAGCAATATATCGATATAGGTGAGGCACACGGTAAATCTGGTACATTTACTACATTTGACGATAAAAAACTTGCGACAAAACGTTGCTTGATAACATTGTAAAATTTAAAAACGACGAAAAGCTATAGAAAGCTAAAATCGACGACGTTTCGACGTTAACATAACGTCATTATCAAGTCAAAAACGAACACTAAGAAAAAATAATCTGCGGGTTAAACAAAAAGTTTAGCACGTATGGAGTCCGTTTGCACGTTCAGATTAGGTTTGAATTTCTTAATATAAAGCATTTCAAACACTAAACAATCAAATTTGCTTTGACACATTCTCAGAATCTTAAAATGACTATCATTCAAACGATCCCTCCTACCATGCGCTTCATGAAAATGCTTGCCAATTGCCGAATTTTTGTGTTCAGCGACACGTTGGAAAAGGTGTCGGGCCGTATAGCCGACATTTACTACAAAATAACAATCGGCTACACAAACAGATTGTATGGGTCTCCTGTACTGAAAGGAGTCATTGCACTCTCGCAAGCCAACAACTATCGGTTTAATCTATCGGTGCGGGTTGTACCACTGAGTCTCTGAAAGAGTTTGAAAGTGTTTGAAACTGTCTGAAGCTTGCTGGAAGTGCCATAAAGTGAAATGAGTTGTCTTGTAGTTGCATTCTCCTTGCACTGTTGAGAATTCACTGACGGAGGCATATTTCAAAACGACAAAAGTATGGGAATCTCGATTGTACAATACTGGTTAAGGCTTGGCTTTAATGACAATTTCGTAAAAACAAAGGATATCTTATCACGTTTTAAGGATCATTATTGAAGTTGAATGCTTATGATGTTCTATTTAAATGTATTATACTTGCCAGTATTGAAACAAGTTTTTGGATAACGCAAAATGTGGAATGATGTGATGTTTTGGTTTTCACAAATGATTTTCTACAATGCCTATATTCCATTGCTTATGGAGCCTAATAGTTCAATGTTACAACTGAAATATGATTATTATTATATGTTTTCCAAGTAATGTCCAGAATTATTCAGACCTTAACATTTCTTGACTTCCTGTAAGATTGGCAGTCTTCTAAATTCTCTACATAATGGTTCAGATGAGCATTGATATTTAAACTTGGTAACAATACATGTGTATTAGGTCTTTATTTGGTAGACTACAACTCCTTTTCAGTTACTTGTTTGGTTTTGGTTAATTCATTACAATACTGATTTACCGTATTTATTCAATCTGCTCAAAACTTGGGGTGCGTCTTATAACCGAGTATTTTCGCGCAACAAAATCTTGAGATCACAATTTTAGCAGAACTTACAGTTACAACGACATGAAAAGAACACTAATTGTTGGTCATTAACTTTTTTAGATCTGGTGGTTCTAAAAGAAAACTAGTGTGGGTCAGAAAAGAGCCATAGTGGTGGTTCTGAAAGAACCGTTTCTTATACGGCATCCGTCAAATGACCACGAAACTAATCCGACACGAGCAGGACTTTTTGGTCTGAGATGTAGCGAAGATTGCGTATAATCCAACCCTTTATTCCTATAAATTAAAAAGGAATACTGCTTTAGAACACTGATCTACTTCAAAAGATCAATAACAAAAGCAAACATTTACTGCAAAAGGAAACAAACGGAAATTTTCATACATTCTTAGCAGCACGTGTTCGGTAGCATGATATCCATGACTACAAAACAATCGTTCGAACCACATTTCAAATTCCTAGAATCGTGTTTGTGTCGCTCGCTCGAATAGTTCCGTCTCTGAATAAACAATGTGGAGACAAAACCTACCTTTTTCGTCTATCCGGCCGTTTTTGTCAACTCTCAACCTTTTGGTGCGTCTTATAACCGAGTATTTTCACAAAACTTCCGTTTGGGAACTTGGCTTGACTAATTTGCCAAGTTTGGGGTGCGTCTTATAACCGAGTGCGTCTTATAATTGAATAAAAACGGTACATGAAAAATTACACTGTTGATTGGCTGAAAACAGCCAGGTGTCTTTTTCATGAATCAAAAGTGCAAAAGTAATTACTCAAGTACAAATGTAAACCACTGGTCGGCTCAGCAACAATAGATCACACTAGAAACCAATCAGACTTACACAAATTAGGTTGTGCTGATTGCTACACATAGTAGCGGACCAAAATAAACAAAAGCTTGAATTTTTTAGGTATATTGATAGAAACTGACAAAATTGCATTCCCGAGTAAGATTTCAGCTGAAGGGAAAATTTTGATAACATGTTGACCATTTACATGATGATGTCAAGTGCACCTTTTCATTTCATGTCTCCACATAGCTTGAATTTGGGAAACACACTGGCCGATGAAATAACAATATCAACAATAAGAAAACTTGAAAGATTCTGGTACTTCAAATCATATGATACCATCATGCGCTCACCGGCACATTGAACTCTGTTGTGTTTAAGTTATGTCTCTGATTACTGTTTCTGAAATCTATTATGGTGACACTTATCTCTATTAAACTTTCTGTTAAATAAAACCTCCAGGTCAAATTGTGAATCCTATTGGGTTAAAAATATTAGCAGTTTTAATGTGTTGTTACTTCGTAGTACTACCTAACATATGATCCATTAAAATATTGCTTGTGTTCTGATCTTGTCATGCACCTATTTTTTCCCTAGATTCTTCCATTTGCAACCCCATATCCACCTACCCCAACTAAATTTTTCTGTGTTCTTTATTGAAAATACAGTCCCACAAAACCCCAAAAACAATAATTGGAGTAAACATTTTCCTTTCAACAAACTGAAAATATAATTTTGTGCCCTAATGAATAATAGAAACCTACGCTCAGCATTGTGTTACTTTACATGTATGTATTGTCCAAAATTAGTCGTACATTCAAACCAAATCAAGCTCCAAATGGCTTCTAGTGTAGATTTGATCATTTCCCGAATGTTTCTGCCCTTCTGGAAAATTCTGTCCTCGTGTACTGGTACACAAAATGCTAAAAATTTTCATATGAAATGCTTCCCTAGAGTTAATTTCACATCACTTGCCTTGGAAAAGACAATCAACCTACAAACTTCAGAACCCAAATCCACTTTGTTACCTAAACATAATCATGACTGAATCTATTAGGCCACTATGGGAGATGATGCTGACGCTTTTTTTAGTTCCTAAAATCTTCAGGTTACATGTGCAACCTTTGCTGTCAAAATGAGGCCTCCTTAACAAAGTTTGGCCATTAAACCTCATCTTGAAAATGAACATTTTAAAACTATTGTATGCCAGTTATCTTATTTTATCGATGAACAGGAACAATTTTGAAAACTATCTAACCGTAATCAGATATTAGGTCTTATAGAAACTCAATAAGACATCAGACACTAGAAAGCAGCTCAATTTCGTAAGCCACACGTGTACGCATTGCGGACCTACTTTTGCTTCTGTGGCTGAATATTGACAATCAAGACAATAATAAAGTCTGACAATATTCCGGCTCTACGATCACAACTAACAACGCCCTCTAATCAATGTTCACATCACTTAAATACAATTCACTACATTAATATTCATAATCAACTACAGTCATGGAGTCATGCCGATCTATTCCCATTATGAATACATACTTAAGATACGACACTACAAGGGTCACCACGAAAATATTGTGTCTTTGACCTTAAACTCCTCTATTGATGTGTGATAGAATCGAAACCTTCATGTTTGGGCTGAGATTACGGGCTTCATTATTTTTGTATTCTGAACATCAGCTCTTTTGAAAAGCCTTATATTTATGAAACAGTTATATGTCTGAGTCAATTTCTTTAAATTGTTATTTGTTTTGGACAGTTTAAAAATAGCTCACATTTAAGTCGCAAGACGTGACACCTCAATATAATCCGACTGAGATACATTAGTCGTGGAGCAAAGTATGAGAAAATTTGTACGTGGAACCGAAAGTTGCATTCTACAACGACTTGCTAGCTATCCAAAAAGTCCTAACAACACCAGTCGTGCGCAAGATTGTCAAAAGGCTTCTAAAGATGAGTGTCTCAAACCATTTCGGAACCAGCACGGAGTGCAAGAGTTCGTCTTTCGAAGGTTGGATAACACTATCCAGTGAATAAATCTTTATTTGGTGGATGGCGGAGTACGTTTTGTTTTCAGTTATCCGCTGGTTAGCGATTTATCCGTTGAATAGCGTTTTCCGCCCCTTATGCAACTGGGCCCTACACGAAAATTCGAGGGCCGAAAGAGATATTTTGTAAACAGGATGTGTAATGACTTGTTGTAAGGCGAATCTGGACAAATATACACAGTTGTGATTCAATCCGCCACGGTAACGTGAACCTTTCGTCACGGAGAGGTGACTCTTGCGATTTGACTGCCACATTTGTTGACTTGTTCATCTGGTTTCAACGCCATTTCCAAAGAAGGAATCCAAACGATATGTGTTTCCTCTTGAGATGAGTAAGTTGAATATAAACTTTCATTCAATATGCGACAGCGAGCTAATGAAAGCCGGACATTTGATGGTTCTTTTTTTACCAAATGAAATTCGGCCTCTTCTAACGCGGAGGCTGTAAAGGTTTGTCATGTAGTGTCGAAAGAAAACTATTGTTTTGTATGCAGATTCAATCAAATCTCTTCTTTTATTGCTGTTTCTGTGATTCAAGAGCAGGGTCCGAAATTGCACTTTCCTGGTCTCCAATGCGACTAAAAACTTTGCACTGGCGACCAGAATTTCACAACCGGTCGCCAGCGGGCGATTAACTATTTCATGCCACGATAATTAAACAAACAATAACTTTGATTTTCAGCCAAATCGATTAAATGTGTGGCTTGTGTTTCGCTGCAAAGGACAAATTTTGTTGTCACTTTTTGGCGACCACATTTTTCCATAAGGCGACTGAAAAAAAAAATTCCAGTCGCCACTTGGCGCCTGCCTAAAAAAGTTAATTTCGGACCCTGAAGAGCGTATAGTGGTTCTTGTGTTGCTACAGAAAGCATCTTATTTGTTCAGTAAACAATCCTAAACAGAATAACGGTCGATTTTTTCTTTCCTTTTGTATCTTTTTTAAAAGTTCATTTCTCCCTACTCATGTGACCCACATCGCATAACTCAGTTAATCGTGCAGAATGTAACGACACTATTCTAAAACGAAGCCTCAGTACCGAAGGCAATCTATTGTCTACGTTGTCTTTTATTAACAAACCGCACAGATAAAGAAGAATGAGGTTTAATAAACGAAACCTTATCTAAAAACGTGCCAGAAATGCAGAAACACCTATACGGCCTGTACGGGATTCGAACCACTGATACGGACTTCATATATTCATTGTATCTGATTTATCATTACGGGTTTATTGCGAATCAACTTAACGGCCTGCTCCCAGTTGGCTTGTTAGCTCAATTGGTAGAGCGCTGCACTAGTATCGCAGAGGTCAGTGGTTCGAATCCCGTACAGGCCTGATTTTTTTCAGGTCTGATTTTCGCTATTGCATAAATAGCGCTATGTACTGCGAAGGATCGTACATCATACGTATTCAATACCGCAGTTCAAAATATATGGACTTCATATATTCATTGTATCATCTACCTACTCTCTTAGGAATTGTGAGGGCAAACTTGCTGTTCCACTCCCCCGCACCAATTTTCTAAAAAACAGTTTCAGCTGTAGTGGTGCGGTGATGTGGGACAGCTTACCTAGTTTTAAATCCGGCTGTAGGGGTTTCCTTTTTGATAATAAATGAATGAATTAGTCACACGGCGTTCATGGAAAGCAGGCACCTCGTTATTGTTTTTAATTTTTTGTTATTAGATTTAATTAGTAGTAGTTTAGTTATTCCAGGATACCACGTGAAAAAGAAAGCTTTTACTTGCAGAAATTTCTAAATGTGTGATCGGCACGTCGTGAAAACTCAGAGTAAGAAGTTTCTCCTTGAAGAGAGAGTATGTTACGTTTGAATCAGCGAATTATGCTTGGTAGAATTCCGATCTTGACCCAGTTTTGGCCTGATGTTCCCCGATGCTACTTATTGTTTTTGTCGGAATATCTTTGTAGTTCAACATTCGCACTCAATTTACGGTTGAGTTCTCTCTTTTTGTGATTTTGTAATTGACATATAGCCACGAGAGCATTATGTTTCCAGTTCTTGCCGTGACACTACGGAAGACAGCAAAAGACGGAAAACATCTCACAGGATTGTGCACCATTAAAAGCAAGAGTTTTCTTTGCCAAAAATATCTTAATAGCCAGCCGGTGTGATCGGCGCATCATGAAACTTGGACGAATTTTTTTCTTTGAAGGGAGAGTATTTTACCGTTTAAGTCAGCAAATTTCGTAGATTTTCAGTTCTTGCCTTGACATTACAAAAGACGATTGACACCTCAAAATAATTTCACAGTAGCATCAATCAATGCATCAGTTAAATCTTGTGGAAATATCTCAATAGATGCGATCTGTCATCATGAATGGTTTAAGGAATTTTTTTTACTTTGAAAAGAGAGCATTTTACTGTCTGAATCAGCGACTTATACCGAAAAATGTCGCTAAATTTGCGGAGAGAGTAAGCACTTTGAGTTATTCAACAGAATAATGGCATGGAGGAACGGGGGATCAGCGGAATGACAGAGTATCCTAAAACGCGAAGTGCCTGGTTGTATGAGAAAAAAGTCTTCAAAAATGGAATTCCAATGAAATAAGAAAATTATAATTAAGAGGTGAAATTAAAAGAACCATGTGTTGGGGCTCAGAGGATTTGGGAACCATGAGGCTTTCGAACTAGCCCTTTTAAATTACTATTATCACTATTATTGTTAATATTATTATTTGTTACCATTAAGATATTGGGTGAATGTCAATTAAACAATATATTCTTCAATCATTTTTCTTGTGGAACAGGGTACTCATTAATATGTGGGCTGCGGCAGGTTTTTTCATGTGAGACAAATATTCTGCAACACTAACTTCCAGCATCATTACACAATCTCCACGTTTTTTTGAATTTATAAAAATTTTTCTCTACCAGTAGCCACATGCAGTCTTTGACTGTCAGTTTTTTAGTTCTTGCCATGACGCTACAAAAGATGATACTAGTAAACATCTCAAAATAGTTTACAGTGGCGTCTCCGGCACGTTTTAAGAACAAAACTTTTCCTTGCAGAAACATCGAAATAGGTTTGATCTGCAATCGTGGAAAATTTATCCAAATAGAAAGAGTTTACCATTTCGAAGCGAGCTAGGTTCGAAATACGATACCTTGAGTTTAACAAGATGACCTTTGGAACGGTGAAATGGAGAATGGTGGAATATCCCACAATGCAGAAAGCCTTGACAAAGTGTCACAAAATGGAATTACGATGAGACAAGAAAATAATTTATATGTGACGGGAAAAATTTAAAGAAGCATAGTTTAATCATTATTGGACGATGGACTTTTAGAGAAAAAGTGAGGTTCTTGAGCTAGCCCCCTATGACTTATCATTGCTATTACTATTGTTATTATTCTTTTTGTTATTGATATGATATTTGTTACCGTTTAATTATTGGTTGAGTGTCAATTAGTCACTATGTTCTTGAATCATCTTTCTCTTATGAAACAGCATACTCATAAATATATGGGATGCAGCAGCTTTTCTGTTTTGCATTTGAGACAAATCTTCTGTTACGCTACCTTCTAGCTTCTAGCATCATTATACAACCTTTAGTTATGTTCAATGCTAAAAAGAATAGTGCTATATCAGAAGCAGTCTGAAACTGACTATTTTTTTCATCTATGGAAAGCAGGATTTCTTTCCGCTGCATAGTGTGTATAACTAAAAACTTCTCAAAACCATTTTTATCACTTATAACCGCTGTCCCTTTTTAATCATCGCAAACACACTGATTCGTTCACCATCTGTGTATAAAAATTCCGTTTGCGGCTAGTGGTACAAACCATTGTTCTTTTTATCTCCTCTACGTCAAGGCGCTAGCTAAATTCCGTTACCATGAGCCCTTGGTTCAGAACTTGAAACTTTTGATGACAAAAACACCTGAGAGTAACACAATCATTTCAAATAATTCAATTTCCTGTTTAGAACCTAGGGAAGAGACTGCTA
The DNA here is from genome assembly GCF_964205215.1 of Stylophora pistillata. Classification (NCBI taxonomy): domain Eukaryota; kingdom Metazoa; phylum Cnidaria; class Anthozoa; order Scleractinia; family Pocilloporidae; genus Stylophora; species Stylophora pistillata. Next base: position 24,048,203 of record NC_142521.1, on the reverse strand, counting down.
CGCATGTACGTAGTCACCACTACTGCGATCACGTCACTTTTCCGAAAGTAAGCACGTAACAATAGAATAAGCGATAGAGCCGACACAAAGATAGCCATCGTTCGGATTCTCTCGACACGACAATGATTTATCGATAATTTCTGATGACAAGTCTTCTTCAAACACAAATAAGACAGCCTCAAGACTGACGGTTCTTGGCGAAGTTCTAACATTTGGAACTTAAGGTGAGTGGCCCTTTTCATATTTTACAACATTTACTTCTCGCCGCTTTCATATTTTGCTTTTGACTTCTGAGCTTCAAAGGCGATATTCACGGGATTGTGGATAACATAACTGAGTATTATAGACCCGCATCGTGTGTTTATAGATATTCCACCAAGAATTGAGCCTGTTTACGTCACTAATGGAGATCTTGGAGGAAATCAAAAGCACGTTAAGGTGGCCGAACACAGAACCGCCAGAACTTCAAGGGCCAACGGCCTCAAACTCACTAAGTACCACTGTGAGAAAATTTCGCGCTGCATGAAAAAAATGTATATCCTTGGCTAAAAAAGCATAAAAACTTTGATGTACCAGTTGGTGATAGTTTGGATGGTGTCAGTTTTTTAAAGTTTCAATATCAGAGTTTGACCCGGACCATTTTTAAAAGGACACAATTTAAATTTTTATGTCGGACACATGACACACTTTGGCTAATTTCTAGATTGAACAATGATATATAAGCTTAGCTCTTCCGTTAATAATCCTGTTTCTGTTACTGGTTTTTATTGGGTTCAATACTTGTAAAGTACGATTTGGTATTTCGTACATAATCACTATTAACAATTGGTTCATGCATTAGCGTGCGTTCATCGAGACTTGAAGCACTTGGGAACTTTGGAGAGCACGAAAGATGCCTAAGAGTTGCTCGAGGCGCAGCCGAGAGAAACTCTAGCTTCTTGAGCTTCGGCAATGCATTGTTTATTTTGTTTCGGAAAAGTATTTCGCTATGCTTCAATTATCTTGTCTCAGATTGGTTAAAAACTGTCAGGTGAATTCATGCGTGGAAATGAAGTTAGAGTTACGAAACGAGATGAAACCGTTTTCTCTTTCTCTGGGTTCTTTCTCGGGAGTTAAGAAATCCATTCCCAAAGGAAAAGTAGGCAAATCTTCACCGGCTTGTTCGCTTGTTGCCATGTCTAGTTTAACTTTTTTGCGGAAGTTTTTCCCGTTTTTTAATGAAAAGTGCTGAAGTTACTCGTTTCTCGTGAGGGATTTGTTTGCTGACATAACTAGCGTGCACAATGGAAAATTGAAGCACACTCATAATTGTACTCAAGTTTGGTGTAAAATAGTGTAAATGGCATGGCTATAAAAGAAGCCTGAGTGAACGCTCCTCGAGCGTCTAGTTTGTAAAGTAAAAGGTTTCCGAACAAACTTTGAAACATTTTTTGATAAGTAACTATCATGATGTGACACCTGTCAATTGAGGAGGAAAAATGCGTACACTTTTCAATAAACAACATATCTGGTATGACAATCACACACGAGTTAAATGACTGTGCGACGATCTTCTCGTTATAAAAACACTCGGAGATCATACGAAAAGTATTGCTTATTTTCAACGACAATAAATCTTCGAAAATTTACCTCTGTTCCGTTTTAAAATGCCACGGATTATTTTTTTCTCAGTTCGTGAGCGGGCGGTATTCTAAAAATACTGCAATCTGATTGGTTCCGAGAGCGGGCAGTATTCTCCCCATCCGGCCCGCTCACAGCGGGTGGTATCCTTTTCGCTTGAGTCACTTTGCAGAACATCTCGAGCTTCGTTGCAGGTTTTCACAAATATATCTCATTCTGCCGGCCAGGCAGAATTTTTGAGCAAAGACTTCGGTCACGACCTTTCGGCGATAAATAATATTCATTCTTTCTTCTCTCTCGCTCTCAAATCATTATGGTTTTTCTGCAAAAATTGATTTCGAAATAAATTGTGTAGTACTAAATTTGTTTTTAAAATGATTGAAACGCGGCCTAAAAACAGTTTAATAATCCTTCACAAAAAGTAACTCAGAAAGTTAGAACGAGAGGTGGTTGCAGCTAACAATTACTTTAATCAATGTGACTCTCTTTCGTTAATATCTGAATTCTTCAACACAATTTGTTCCTTTGTGAAACGTTGGGCGAAGTATTTGAGTTCTTCTCTAAATACACTTTCGCCTATTCTTGCAAATCCCTTGAATTTTGGACATTTCTACCGTACATTTCTCATCAGAAACCGGTGGAATTTGATGAATAAAAGTCGCACTAAATCCCCTTATGTCTAGCTGGAAAGAGTCTCACTGACTTTAGCCTTTTAGTCGAAGAAAGACGGATTTACACAAACCATTGCAGAAAACGAACAAGCAGACTAACAACTCAAAACACACATTTGCATTCACTGACAATTTGACTTTCCGTGACATTTTAAAACGGAGCAGAGGTAAATCTTCGAAGATTAATCGTCGTTGGAAATAAAAATACTTTCTGTAAGATCTATTGAGTGGTTTTTTTTTATTATTATTATTACGAGAAGATCGTGGCATTGTCATTTAACTCGTATGTGTTTGTCACACCAGTACTGTTGTTTATGTTTACACATGGTGACAGTTACTTGTCAAAAAATGTTTGAAAGTTTGCTCGAAAGCCTTTTCAGTTACATTTACAAATTAAAAATATTTCGGTGAAAGCTTTCTCTTTGAATAACGTCTGTATTCTTTTTCATCCACTCGCTAACAAATTGTTAAGTTTATGGAGGATTTTCCCGTAATTAAACTGGTAATTGAAGCCCTAAATCATTCGGGTTCTTTTAGCAATCATTTTGTTATGTGTTAGAAATAAATAAAAATGTTATTCACCAGCATAGGTCGGTCCGTATTAGGAAAAACTGTGCCCTCTGTCTTGTATCCAAGACCTCGGGCACAGTTTTTCCCAATACGGACCTCCCGGCTGGTGAATAACATACATTTCTTTCTTCTCTCTCTCAAATCACTTTGGTTCTTCCGCAAAAACTGATTTCGAAATAAATTGTGTGGTACTAAATTTGTTTTTAAAAAGGTTGAAACGCGGCGTAGAAACAATTTGTAATTCAATAATCCTTCCCAAAAAGTCACTCAGAAAGTTAAAAAGAGAGGTAGTTGCAGTTAAAAATTACTTTAATCAATGTGACTCTCAATCGCTAATATCTGAATTCTTCAACGCAATTTTGTTCGTTTGTGAAATATTAAGCGAAGTTTTGAGTTCTTCTATAAGTACACTTTCGCCTATTCTTTGCAAGTCCCTTGAATTTGGACATTACTACCGTTAATTTCACAACAGTAGCTGAAGAAATTCGATGAATATAAGTCGCATTAAATCCCATTGTGTCTAGCAGGAAAGTCTCATCGACTTCAGCTTTTCGGTGGAAGAAAAACCGATTTACACATATCCAAGACCTCGGGCACAGTTTTTCCCAGTACAAACCTCCTGCTGGTGAATAACATGTATGTATTTTTACGAGTTGTGCCGTATTTTGACGAGCCCGTAGCCCTACGGGCCCGTTATCTGTATTTTGACTCGCCCTACGGGCGAGTCAAAATACAAATAACGAGTAGAAATACTCAGCGATACTACACAACAAAACGTATGATAAGTTATTTATTATCCAACACGCCAAATTGTTATTTCAGTGCGGTCGAATTTCGCGGATATTTATTTACGGGGAGTGCATTACAGAAGAATGCGGAGCGGAACGGAATTGGCGCTATGTCGTGTTGCTGTTTCTATTTTCTTCAATAAATAAGAAATTTCCTGGTCGTCTAGCTGCATTTCTTCGTTGGATTCATCTAATAAACTTGGATGTATATTTGCCAGCCATTCTCACCCGTCTTCGTCGGAAATATGATTCAAATTGTCCGCCATTTTTTTTTTCCTAACTATAATTCAACTCTTCGCTCGCGCGATGCGAGAAAACCTGTTTAACCGGTACTCTAGAGTACAAATACCGCGTGATATTTATACTCGTCTATGGCGTTATTTGTACTCTACGAAGTGTAGTTGGATAATAGAAACAGAAACTCTCACGGCGGAAATCATGCTTCTCGGCAGAGTTACCGGAAGTGGATCTTTCAGCGATGAGGGGTTACTCAGCCACTAGCAATATGGCGGAAACTCAGTTGCACGGCGAGAATGATATAGAAATTCCAGAGTCCTTACGCGCGTTGCAGAGTCAGTGAATGAGATGTTTGAAATAACAGCCTTGACGTCTGCAAGTATTCTGGCAGGGTTTACCGGGCAAAAGCATTGGCAGTTAAACGGTGAAAAAATCCAAATCACAGTAAAGTTTCATCATGATTGTGTTGTTCGCAACCCAACACACTCCATATGCCTTCCTTTAGTCGGTGCCTGTGCCATGGAAGTAACATTTCGAGTGAGCCACATGAAAACTTATGAGGATTTTAAAAATGTATTTATAGTAGAATTTTTCAAAGGACAGGCCATTGGAAAGCCATAAGGTAGAGGCTGCAAATAACTCAAACTGTGATCTCAGTGCAGCTTCCAAATCACCATTAATTTTTTCTTGTTTCCTCGTACAGCATTTATTGGTCTGTTCATATTGGGCAAAAATTTTTTGGAGAAACGATAACTTGTTTTTGAGTTTACGTTTTAGTGGAGAAATATGTAGCAAGAAAACGATGGGCTCTTGCTTTTACAGTACTTGTTACAATTTTTTCTACTCTAAGAATTATATATGTAAAGAACGTGTTTTTTTTAATTTAAAATAACTTGAGAATGTTTGTAAAGAAGAGCCTCTGGTGGTGAGGGCATTAGGCTCATACACCTGTTGCATGCTCAGTCTTTAGTTGCGTTCTTTTGTGGGAAACACCCACCCTTACGTTAGAGCGTTTAGTCAATAATTCTTGTCTGATTTTCAAAATGAACGAGTTAAAGTTGACAATTAAAACTACGTTGGGAAGTTTAAAATAAAGAGTTTTGTTAGAGCGTTCATTTATGCATCACGGTCTTATTCTCGGTGGTGTAGCAACCGCTAAAATGATAAATTCCTGAAGTTACCTCCAAAATAGTTACCTCGGTGCTAGTCACATGCTTCCATGATAGGCAAACTGCTAAAGAACTTTGTAGAGCTCTAGTGCTTCTTTCCAATCAGTTGGTTGCCTAAGATCACAAGCACCTGTGACATAATTGAAATATTTCTAGTAATCATTATCTGAATCGCTTTCAATGACGTATGAACGAGTGTAGTTAACTTCTTCTCCAGTTATGGCTAACAAACACTGGTCACTGACCCCAAGTAGTTCAGGGAGGTAGTAAAGCGAATCTGGCCTGCTACTCACGGTGTCACGTCGAGACTTTCGAATACGATGAGTGTTCCAGTGCTCTGTGACTCCGTCTAAAATATTCTGTAGAAGCTTGGAAAAGCAAAACCAAAGGCACTCCTTTCCAAGCTCCAAGGTGAGATCAACTAGTCTTCCGTCCGCCATATCTTTGAAAAAGTTTATGCACTAAGTAGCTTTAGACTTGTTGAAGAAGCCTCACCAAGCCTCAATGCGTTGGTTTCGAGGTGATGCAACACATCTATGGCTATCTGGGTCATCTCTGAAAAAAGACTGTATGGCCGCAATAATTCCGTTTTCAGTACCTAGATCAGTAACGAGATCAACTGGGCACCCACCATACTCTTCAACAGCATCAAGAAAATAGGCTGCCACGTTGTTTGGTTGGTTGTTGGATCGGGTTACATATAACCACATGATCTTCCTGCTCCAACCATCTATGCAACCGTGAATCGGAAAACCGAATGGTTTCAGTTTATCTTAGCCATCGCAATGCTATGGGTAGTTCGGACCTGAGTTTTGATAAAGCCTCCTCCTCACCCGGTGGTGAGCTTTTCTTCCAGGTCCAGCTCTCGAAGAAGTTCCTGTACAACGACGCGCGGTACTCTGGTGCCTCTTAGCTGTAGTGTGTGCCACACCGGCCTGTATCCCTGTAAAGATCCATAGCGGTCAATAGTAGTTTGGACAGATGCTCTGACCTGATCGATATTGTAGTCTGGTTGTTGTCTCCTAAGACCGTAGCTCTTGATTCGTCTTTTCAAGGTACTTAAGCTTATTTCAATGCCATGGTTTTTCAATAGCAGCAAAATGATTTCTTTGTACTCAAAGGCTCTGAAAAGATAATATGGAATGAAGCTTTCTTCGCTGTCCTGCTCGGTGTTGTATTCCCCTGTCTCAAAGTCATCATGAAATTTTATTTTCCCCTATTGCTTGTGGCTGGGTAACCCCTCATCGCTGAAAGATCCACCTCCGGTAACTGTGCCGAGAAGCATGATGTCGGCCGTGAGAGTTTTTGTTTGTGCCGTGAAGTTTTTGTTTGTGCCGTGGAGTTTTTTTTTGTGCCATAGAGGTTTTGTTTGTGAACCAGTCAGATTGTAGGATTTGTAGAATACCACCCGCTCACCAACTGAGAAAAAAATAAAATACGTTATTAGAAAGGTCACGATTACACAGACATGGATTGAGACCAGCAGATTTTCTGGTGATGGTGACTGTCTTTTCGACTTTTTATGCACAATTATCTGGCGTTCCTAACCTCTTTTGGTATATAAGAGCTCTTCCTGTTCGATATCTAACAGAGGTTTATGCAATGTCTCCTTGATGTTTAGGCTTGTGCTATGAATGTTGCCTCTTTTATCTCAAAAACTAAAGAGGCAGCAGTGGGATTTTGTGAGCTGCTTGTGATGAAGCCAGGCAACAAAAAAGTTACAGTTTTACGAAGAACAACTACAACAACGACTGCATCCGACGAAACACTCACCGACCCACTACCACTACCGAAACAAACGACACCGCAACCCCTACGACTACAGCAACCATACCGTACATAAAAGTCATGTCTGAAAACATCTCGCGCATCTTACTACCCTTCAATATCCGCGTTGCCCACAAACCCATCACCACACTACGTCAGTTACTAACCAACGTTAAAGACAAAGACGAACCGAGGAACAGACAGTGAACGATTTATAAGATCAATTGTTCCGACTGCCAAGCCTCTTACATCGGTGAGACTGGCAGAAACCTCACAAGACTGACTGAACACAGACGGGCGACGAGGAAAGGTGATGTCAGCAATCACATTACTGAACACCATCGACTTACCAACCACAACATTGAATGGGACTCTGCGCAATGCCTAACCTACAGCACTGACTATTTTCAACGACTGACTCTGGAAAGCTGGTTTACTAACTTAGAACAGACTCCCCTAAACAGATGTCAACAACTACCCGCTCCATACAAACGACTCATTCACGACATAAACATCACAAACAACCGAAAAAGAACGACCTAACTTTACCGACAGATCGAAACAGACCAATCACGACCGACTTACGTCACTTGAGTCTTACAGCCAATAACATCACGGCAAAACCAACCGATCATTTCACACGAATTGGAATAAGAACATTCTACTGACAACAATCATTCACTTGACTCTGATGATGACTTCCGCACAGGTTGTCGAAACGTCAGTCACTACCACCGACAACAGTCATTCTCAGGACTACACTCACCCGGACGATCAGAGTACACCTCAACAACAAGTTATTAGGTCTTCCAAAACAATTACTCACAATCAACACCGCCAGCAAATAGCGAGCTAATCTAATGCTAACCAGAGAGATATAGGTACAAAATTTCTAAACGATGTAGAGATCAATGTAAAAGAAGCCGTTTACACTGTATTGCAACTAATCCTGAGGAAATCATCTCATCAGGTGGTATTTGTCAATACCTAAAGCCTCCTGAAGATAGAGAAAAACTTTTGAAATTTTTGAATGATATCAAGGAAATAGAACGTGATTGTGAGGAAATATATCCCAAAGGAGATAGATATGCCAAACATCCTACCAAGCTAGAAAACTTGACGTTAGCTAACTGGGCGGGGTGTTATGACTTACCAACCAAACAAATACATTAATATGTCAACTGAATACATATATCTTATTAGACGTTTTGTTGTGTAGTATCGCTGAGTATTTTTACGAGTTGTGCCGTATACGGGCTCGTCAAAATACAAATAACGAGTAAAAATACTCAGCGATACTACACAACAAAACGTCTACTAAGTTATTTATTATCCAACACGCCAAACTGTTAGTTCAGTGCCGGCGAATTTCGCGGATATTTATTTACGGGGAGTGCGTGACAGAAGTATGCGAAGCGGAACGGAATTGGCGCTATGTCGTGTTGCTGTTTCTATTTTCTTCAATAAATGAAGGAAAATTTCCTGGTCGTCTTGCTTTTTTTCTTCATTCGATTCATCTTATAACCTTGGATGTATATTTTCCAGCCATTCTAACTCTTCCTCGTCGGGAAATGCGATTCAAATTGTCCACCATTTTTCTTTTCCAAACTACAATCCAATTCTTCGCTTGCGCGATGCGAGAAAACCTGTTTACCGGTACTCTACAGTACAAATACCGCGTGATATGTACTCGTCTATGGCGTTATTTATACTCTACGAAGCGTAGTTGGATAATAAAGAAACATATTAACTTAACAAAGGATTTCCTTTTTCCTTTGTCAGTCAATAAATTAACTTGGTAATGTGTGCTAGTTTTTCTGTCTCTTTGCCCCTCCCTGTCTTCTTGCAGTCATTGTTTGGTACATACATGTATCTGCCCTTTAATTTTTTTTAATGTTGCAGCCCATTTGTATTAATACTAACCGTTTTTCTAAATTCACATTCATTCTCAGTGCATTTAACTACGCTATAGTAATTTTGGAACATTTTACTTTTCTTTTTCAGTATTGCTAAAGGCGTCAAAAGCAGCCAAATGTAATGCTACTCCTGAACACAACATTTCAGACGCCACAGACTATACTAAGTGTCAGTTCTACACATTCTTGGAGCCTAGTAATTTATTCAACCATTACAACAAAAGCACCTGAGTGTAATGATTATTGAAATCTGAACAATCACTTATCATTGGTTAAAAATAGCCCATATTCGGTGAATTAAGATTCCTGCGTGATTTTGAGGTATTAACAAACCTGTCATCTTTGCTCGATTATTGTGTCTCGTAACTCCAAGAGACTCTAGCATAAAGAAAACAAAACAAAATGTAGAATATTTACTTAAAGGCTTCTATGCCATGTTAGAATTGACATACGTCATGCAAGCGGTAGAGGTTCACATAGCCAACGCAACATTCCGCGTCGCTTTGCATATCCCGTGGCGACTCATTCGCATAGCCGCAAGCCATATATGGCACTGTTTCGAATTAAACTATAGGACCCAAATTTTTATTAAAAAAACAACCAGCCTATAGGAGAGACGAAAACAAAAGTAGCTATTTACTTTGTTCCGCCTTCAACTTTACGGCATGCGTGACACATTGTGAGGTTTGACAGTAATGAACAGTAATGAACTGGATTACGTTACACATATGAAGCTTCTTGGAGTAGTCATCGACAATTCACTCTCTTTCAACGTACACATTAAAGAAGTTTGCCGGAAAGTGAATACAAAAGTTTCAATTCTCCGTCGCATTCGTAAATTTATACCCTCAGATGTGATGATTAAATTGTACAAAGCTTTCATTCTCCCTCACTTCGAATATGCATCACCACTGTTTATAGGTCTAAGTAAGGGTCTGTCTGCGAAACTGGAGTCAACCAATGCATTCGCTCTGAGGACTCTTCTCAATTATTCTAAGTCGACTGCTTACGAAGAGTTATTGAAAACTGCAAATATTAAAAGTTTAGAACATCGACGCATAGAACAAGCACTTATACTTGTATATAAAAGTATTCATAACCAGACACCGAACTACATTCAGGAATTGTTTTCTCTGCGAAGTAATGGTTACAGCCTACGTGGCCATCTTAAAGTTGTTCTTCCAAGACCAACCTCATCTTATATGCAACATTCTTTTACGTACCAGGCTAGCAAACAATGGAACAATCTGACAGACAAAATAAGGATGTCGGAATCCCTTTCTATATTTAGGAAAAATTTGCAAGACATACAGTTGTCCTCATCGTATGACTGCAGCTGTTTGTTTTGTAAACAAATAGTCTAGTCACAAATAGCAATTATTCATTCTAGATAATTAATTTTTATTTCTTACCTATTACTTATTACTTATATATGTAAATTATGTCAAAGTTTTATAGCACATTTGCATTTAAACGAGCTATTCGCTCATATGCGATATGTGGCTAAATAAAGTTACTTACTTACTTACTACTTACTAGGTTTAAAGTCAATTCGATTCAGTAACCGCCATCGCTAGTCTTAAGTCGTAACTTACGACTAAATAAGCGCTTGATTGAGCTGCTACAAACGTTTCTCATGAAATGGTGACTTGAGTTTCCACTTCTACTGCATAGTATCGACATTGCTCCACACCGCTGAAGATTATCGCTCGTGACAATTTAATAACAAGCAACTAGCAAGGATGTAATCAAAAATCGCAAAACACACATTCGTTGCCCGAAGAAACTGGTAAGTTTTTTCAAATGGATCTATCTACGATAAGAATTGTAAGAGGATGCCGCTGAAGATGGTAATACATACAGGAATACCTTGAAATCCATAGTATAGGGTTGTGTTGAACATTATCTTTTAGTCAAACATAAAATCACGCCAGTTGAAAGGGTCGTATTACTACGAAAAAGTTGCTATTGCTGAACAAGGTTGATCTCATTTGGTAGAGCTTTCTACCGCAACTAAAACAAGCAGAGTTTCGAATCTTCATGATCGAATAAGATTCCTCACTTTCCCACGCTCCCGAAAAATCTCTTCCTTCCGTATTTTTTAACTTTGGAATGTGCACATAAATTAGATTTCCTTAACAAATGACTGGCTTAAATTATTGGTGGCTTACGACTTTTAAAGTTCAAAATATCGAATCAAAGTCGAACCTAACTGTCAGACTGGAATGGCAAATGGGATTTAATTGTCCTGTCAGTTCCGTGACATGGTACAAAGCGATCGGAGTAATAGGCCATTTTACAGTTGTGTACTTAGTTGCCAAGCCTTTGATTTGGAGTGAGGCTGAAGGTGACCTTGTCATGATAGAGACCTGTATCTAGTTAGCATGATAACAAAGTGATATACATTTGAAAGGTAGCAAGCTTTGTATCATAACAAGGTCACCCTCAGCCTCACTCCCATTCAAAGGCTTGGCAACCAAGCACACAACTGTAAAATGGACTATTGTATTCAAATTCACTGTTTAATGTAATCCCTGTCACTTCTGCCTCACACTTCAACCAAGCCCGTTGATACTCTAATTGACATAATTCATAAGAAGAAAAAACATTTTAATTTTTCGTCGCCGCCTACACTGTTTCATCGCTAATAATATACATGAAAAAATTTCTCAGTTCTGATTGGTTAAGATGAATGCAGTTTTCAGTCAATTCAGTGCAGAAGAGAGGTCAGTGTAGAAGAGGGTTAATTCAGTGCAAAGAAAGAAACAAACCAGACATTCTGATTGGTCAAGGTCAATGTCACTTATAGGGTTTGAATAAATTATTTTTGCACCTGATGCGCGCGCTTTTCTTCTGCGTAGTTATGAGAAGCTACCCCGTATTTTTCATGTATATTAGTAATACATAATCTCGTTGCAATTTTGTTAGTCTTTTAACAAATTTACTCGTGCTTATTTATTCCAAATTGCACTCGAAAACATGTGATTACCTATACAAAGTTATACAAAAACAATTCTTTATAAACGCGATGATTATTCTTTAATGCATATTCTGTAATAATATTTCTGGCCGTATAATGACACAGGACGAGGCGCACAGCTGAAGACGTGGGTTTGATTGACATCTTTCATTATTAAGGAACATCCTGAGTAAACCTGCAAGTTCGTCTCCTCGCTCAAGGAGACAATAAATTAGGTGTTCAAACAACAACGAAGGGATTTCGAACATTCTACTTTGAGGATATTTAAAAATATCGAACAGAAAATTATTCCATGTCGTTCTAAGAGTCCAACATTGCCAATATCATGATCTTAATGCGTGATAAGCAGTTAACGTTAAATGAAGTTGGCGGAGTGAATGTTTTAAGTATTTGTTCAGACAGTTCGAATCTACAGGGTGCCAGTTGCGTGTGTTGATACATGTTTCGAGGAGGCTGTTGAAATCTTGTAGAATTCAGAAGCAAAGGCACTCTGTACCTGTTGTTACCTCCGTTTCGTTCCGAGAATGGATGGGATTTGTAAAGCGGGGATCCAACGATCAACTCCATTAATAGTCTTAGTCTTGCATCATTTGGTTCTTGGCTATTCCCTGCAACCGCAGGGCGAGTGTATTGTCTTAAAATCTTGTTAGGTTAGATGGTGAAGGTTTATTTTTTAGCTTTTATGATGCGAATTTCGTAGTGCGTGCAAACATGGCAAAATTCGGCAGAAAGCGACTTAGCGTTCTTTAGGGGTCCCTGGAGGGCAAACGGATCAAACTTAAAATAATGTGTAGTTTGACAGCGATGCTTCCTCAGACAGCCGCATTCGTTAAATTATTCGATCAATATCGTTTTCAGAACGAAGTATCGTTAAAGAAGAAAGTGTATATATACTTCAAGATCAAACCTTTAGTATGTTATAAGTGTCATTAGATTTGATTACGAACTGTGTTTATAAGAACGAAACTCGTGTTAAAGCTCACGTCGACACTCTTTGTGCTTGAAATAAAGGGTTTACTAAACAAAAAAAAGAGGACGCTAAAGTCTGTTTGAGTAAACTTCGCCGTAGTTGTGCGCGCTTTTAATTTCACAAAATACTTCGACTTCTTAGCACTGTTATGATGCAAGTTTCATACGATTTCATTCATATTGGCGGAAATCACTTCGCGAAAATCACTCGGCGAATAACACTCTGGTTTCGCTGTTCGCAAGCTGATCATAATCTTCGTGATATCAACATGTTTTATTTCGTTTAACGTTCCATTATTGAGACACTACACTTAACTTCTGAGTCCCTTTCCATTTTCGCAATACATCTTAGCTTTCATTTGATGTACGTTTCACGGGAGAGGCTACACGTCACCAAAAAGTCCATTCGCCACCGGTGCCGAGTTGACTTCGAGCGGTGGCGAGTTTGTTGTGGTGGCGAATTGATCGTAAACCGTACACATGAAATATACGGTTTAGGACTCAGAGTCTATAGTCTTATATTATTTTTCGCCCTTTTCCCCCCGCCCCTCCCCTCATATTGCTTGGTTCACGATCTGAAACCACACGTTAATTCGCCCAACACTTGAGATCTTTTCTGAAACTAATCAATGATCTTTTCATTAATTACTAGATAAAAAACAACTATCCCGATCATCTTGGTTCTAAGTATCGAAACTCGTCCATCGTGGTAATGGCTTTCTCTTTTTGGATTTCACTTGGCTCGTTGTTTCTTCCTTGCACAGGTAAGTAGTATGAACTTACAGCAAAATCTCCGCAGCTTACAGCAAAATAATAATGTTTTAAACCCAAAATTCGTATCTACGAGAACTCTCGTAAATTTACCTTGCCTTAAAGGGTTTACTGTAAGTCATCGTCAAATATGGCTGGGAGACTGAACCTGTACTGGGTGGAATTTGTCTTAAGGCTGTCATTTTGAAATGCATGTAACTGATCAGAAACCTCTTTTATTTCAATGATATCGTTTAAAAAAAAATCAAAATAAAATGACCCATTCCCTCTGACGAAGGGCAATTAAACTCGAAACGTCTGCTTAAGAAACTCTATGGTAGCCAATTTGCGCTATCAACTCAGTTAATTGTGACGATAGTTCTCGACGCGGCAAAGTGGACTTGGTGGGAAACGTACAAAACGTGGGGAAATAACTCGGTAGAGACCGCTCGGTTTGCGAGAACGGAAACTCGTCTCGATTTCCTGGTACACGGAGATCTACTTCGAGCGAGCTTTTACGGACGTCAAGGATGAGTCAGCGTTTGGTTCCACAGTAGAGTTCTATTTTAGGTCAGACTAACAAGCTACATGATTCTCTAGCCTCTTCAGTATAGTAATCTAGGATGTAATCAACAAAGCTTGCTTAAGTACTATCGAGCTCGCCGTTCTCTTGTTCTTTAAATTGACAATATTTAAATAAGAATTACAAAGGAACAGAAATGATTTACATTGGAATATTTATATTTCGAAAATGAAAGAGCAGGCTCAATAAACTTTATGCCATTACTAAATTTTCTCGTGACATAATAAAATCAAATTGTCTTGCATTACCTCTACCACCGACGCAACACCAAAGTTTCTCAAGAAACTTACCCGATTTATTCATTTTCGTCCATCAACTCACTATTACACAATTTCCAGTACAAAGACACGGCCAGCCTGAAAGAGCACTGAGACAAAAGAAACACTGATTGATTGACCACGACGAGAAACTAAAAGAACCACTGTTCATGAAAGTCACTGCTAACCTAAGAATACACTTTATGGCCTCATAGGCCAATGTTAAGTTTTAAAAATGAGCTGAGAAATACCTATTACAACTATAAGCAGACTGCAAAATGAAAATTCCTTTCTTGCTAAAGTTAACTTTCAAAACCTTTCTATTGCAGTCTCTCAGTTTCATGTTGAGGAAGTTTTTGTTTTTGTTTTTTGTTGTTGTTGTTTCACTATAGGACTTATAATATGCAATTTGACTCGTGAAGAAATTTTTTTCTATTACTTTTTTTAAGTCAACTGCTCGAGTAGTGTTCATCACTGCAAAGATCGCTTTGATATTCATTTCTTAGCCCCAGTTCACACATGATTTTTATATATTCACAGTTACTCTTCTTTTGTTCGCAGCATTCTTAGAGGCGGGAGTTTCCAGCTATCTTGAAAACACTGTGTCTCACGTTCCTGAAGCCGGCTGGAATCTGGTGAAACCATGGGCTACTAAGGAACGGAAAGGCTTCTTTGCGGCCGATGCCGCAGGAGGAATAATATATCAGGACAGATTTGTTACACCCGAGCAAGGAATATACTTTATTGCACTGAATTTACA
The DNA here is from genome assembly GCF_964205215.1 of Stylophora pistillata. Taxonomy (NCBI): domain Eukaryota; kingdom Metazoa; phylum Cnidaria; class Anthozoa; order Scleractinia; family Pocilloporidae; genus Stylophora; species Stylophora pistillata. The sequence goes on along the minus strand of NC_142521.1, from coordinate 24,033,166 downwards.
ATTGACAAATGTAACTGCTGGCATCTTAAAAGCGAGTCTGGTGATAAATGACGAGTTTGACAAAAAAAATGGATTCGAAGGTTTTATTGGAACGACCACGTCAACAGAAACCTTAAGTATGTCTGGGTTTTTGCTTCTTTATGAAAATGATGTCATAGCTTGTTACCTTAGTGGCGCAGCGGGATTGTTGTTGCCAGAGAGCACTTTTTCAGTCATGAAGATGTCACGTCGAGGTTCTGTCCCAGGTTTTCACGCTGTATTGTCACGTAACCAGGATATCCAGCCTCAGGCCACAAGCCGGCTTAAATATTGGACAACCACTGGGTCCAAGGGTTTATTTGTGATGGGCAGCGGTACTTCCCCGTCTGTTGGACTATATTGCTCAATTGTTGATGGCATTCACAAATTCACGTCAAACATAAACCTTGAATCGAAAAACCAATCGTCGAGCGTAGATCTAAGAATTGTTTTAAACTCCAATACTACTATGGTGAAAAGGTACTCGTCAGGAACGAAAAGATATTCCACTAGTGTGTCCGGAATGTTTAACTTGAAACGTGGAGATTGTGTTGAGATGAGGATTGAGTGTACCAGTGGTGGAAACCCTAAAGTCCTAAATGGTACTAGTTTTTCAGGCCTTCTTCTTGGTCAACAAAAGGAGATCAATCAGCAATTCTCCGTCAGTTTACCTTTCCAGAATCAATTGGAAACGGGACCCGGATGGAATAAGGTGCAAAACTGGATCGTAAACAACTCAACGAGGAACTTTCCAACACAGCAAATGATTCTGAGAACAAATCATAGTACGTTCATATCGGACACTAACGGAGTGTTCATCGTGGTAGCTGTCATAAATATAAATGCTTCAACAGAGAGTCAGAATGATTTAAGACTGCTTGTCTCAGTTAATGAGCCTTCGTCTGGTGTAACTGGTAACAGCGGACTATTGGCGGCATATTCATTCTCTTCAAGTCTCAGATCGTTACTTGTTTGCGGTCTTGTTTCGCTAAACAAAGGAGATTCACTAGGTGTTTACATCTATGGCGATTATCGTGAAAGCGATTTGGTGGATGGACTGTTTTGTGTTTCTGCTGTCCCCTACGACTGGCCGGGTGTAGCAGCTTCACTTTCAGAAACTATTCCTCTGAATTCCCCAGAATGGACGAAACTTACCGAGTGGAATACTAACGGCGTTCCTGGGTTGTTCGCCTTCGACAATGCGTTCTCTCCAACCAACGGAGTTTATCGGCCACATCAAGATGGATCGTACTTTGTGTCCTGCAACGTAATTTTTGAAGGTGAAGGTCAGGGGAATTTGTCAGCCATAATCGCCATCGACGACGCTTTAGATTCCGGAAACGGACTGTACGCATTAGATGAAAATCCTAGAAAACTGGTCACCCTTAATGTGGCTGGTTCCATAAAACTTAGAAAAAGTCAAAATGTCTCAGTGTACGTCAAAACAACCGCATCGTCATCCTGGAACATTTCTATTCAAACAGGTTTTTCGGTGGTGTTGATTGGAGCAGATTCTCTCGTTACCCCTGGAGTCTTTGCAGGTAAGGCTGTTTATAGTTGTGCGAATATAAAACTCTCGAAACAAAAGTTTATCTTTCAAATTGGCACCGTTAACCTCATAGATATCAACGAACGCTTTTTATTCTACTAATTTATTAGTGTTTTCTCTTCACCATGTTCCCACCAATAGCGTAGCTCCACTTTTAGCATATAAACCCACACACAAACCACAATTTCTCCATTCGCTTTGACGAAGGGCTAACGCTCAAAACGTCAGCTTTTTAACTCTTTACGGTGGCAAAATTACAATTTCAATTCATTAAAAATATACACGCAGTAACCTCACAAATACATTACACTGACTGGATCTGCATGTGTCACCACAGGCGTCCCAAGCTCACGTCTCGAGCAAAAGCGAAGGATTATTTCATGAAAGCGTCACGCGTTGTGCGACGCGCTGTTAAGTTACGCGAGCAACCGTTGAGAATTTGAATGCGTTATAAGGAATAGTATGGGAAACAAAATATGGTCCATTTAAATCACTAAATATTCCGAAAAATGAACATTTTACACGTTAGATTGATAAAACTTACTCATTCCTTGTGTCTGTTGTGTTTTTTGGTGCTTTCTGCTGTTTTGGGCTTGCATTGCCATCACTGTTTTTCCTGGTACCAGACGAAGTCAAGCCTGCACGCTACGATTTCGACCATTGTCCACGCGGAGGCGGTTTGCGCCCACAAAATCCATCTATTCGGCAGTTTTTTTACCCACTGCTTACGATACAAGATCATTGCACCCTGGAAAGTATCTCCGCGCAATACGCTGAAAACAAGCGTTTTGTACCATAATTTCCACGTTTTTTCCTTTCTGCCAGAGCCTTAGACTCACAGACTGGACACAACCGCGCAAGAGGATTGGGTTAATTTTATCTCTACCGAGAGTGGTACGGTCTAATACTTACCCTATCCCCACAGTGACATCTCGCTTTAATCCATTGTCCTGATCTACCAATCGAACAGCGAGGTGACGCAGACACAGATACGTGACAAAGACAACGGACTACCGTCCGAAGTAAAATGCCATCGAAGGCGAAAAGATGCAGTGAAATATGACAACGAAGCGAATAGTAGTTTTTTTTTTTTAGTGAACTCGGTAAAAATCTTCGGTAAAAACAGTAGCTTTCTATATACGATATACGATATACCATACTGTTTTTCAAGATTACCGAGTGAGAATTAATTGAGTCATATACACAATTCATTTTTAAATTCACCTATTGATCTGATTTCTTCGACATTCTTAGTCTCTGACGTTCTCAGAATCCCAAAAGAGTAAACAATCGCGAAGAATCAAAAAATAAATCCTTGGGGAACATTGTGGACTGATTATTCATTTCAAAATCACGATCGAAAGGTTTCAATCTATACATAAAATTTTTCATTGCGAACCTTAGATAAACATACTACACAACAAAACGTCTAATAAGGTGTATGTATCCAGTTGACTTATTTGCATATAAATGCGCTCGTGCACGATGCAAAACGTGTCCTTTCATTCACAACACTGATAAAATATCGGAACCTAAACGATCCATTAAGATCACGGATCACTTCACGTGCACCTCCGCCAATGTAATCTATTGCATAACTTGCACTTATTGTAAAAAGATATACATCGGCGAAACAGGCAGAAGACTAGGTGACCGATTCCGAGAACACCTTCGAGACGTGGAAAAGAATGACAAGGACACATCAAAACCAGTCGCTAGACACTTTAATTTACCTAATCATTCTAAGCAACATATGGCAATCTGCGGTCTTTCCTTACATTTAGGTAGCACGGAAAGCCGTAAAACTCTTGAACAAAAGCTCATCTTTCAACCCGACAGTCTAAATCCCACAGGGATCAACGAGCGCTTTTCATTCCACTAATTTATTCGTGTTTTTCTCGTTGCCATGTTCCCACCAATAACGTAGCTCCATTTTCTGCCTTTAAAAGCACACACAACCCACAATTCCTCTATTCGCTCCGACGAAGTGCTAACGCTCGAAACGTCAGCTTTTGTAATCGTTACGGTGGCCAATTTACCATTTCAACTTTGTTGATGTATCCAAATTATTTCGTTACTCCCACCGACGCAGCCCCAAACAGTTTCTTTCGAAACTATCAGCCTTTATTTGCATGTAGTTTGGTTGGTTAGTCAAGTACCATGCAACCCATTCAACTGATGTAAAGTTTTCTAGTTTGGCAGGACGTTTGGTATACCTATCCAATAATTCATTGGCATTTATTTCCTCACTATTATGTCCCATTCCTTGATATCATTCAAACATTTCAATTTTATTGTAAAAAGCAAATGGACCACAAGTTTCCATTGTCTATAACTTAATTGATCATAGAAATGACGCATTACTCAATAGTTGTTTGTCGAACCGTAATACACAACACCCCTCTAGGTTGTTAGGAATAATATCTGCTTACTCTAACTTTGAGGTTGAACGTTGCAACATCGTTTGGACCAAAGAAGATTTAAATCCATCGTATCCTTCGAGTGTAAGAAATATAGTTTGGAAGTGCAATTTTCAATCAATTTTGCGGTTTCATCCCTGGAATCTCATGTGAATGCACTTAAGCCCTGCGGATTAGAAGGGAGCCAAAACTACCTTGTCTTTTTTCATAACTTTTTGAAGCTAACTATTTGTAAGAGGTTTTAAAGAGAGTCCTTTTTGTATGTTCCCTCCTTTCAATCTCAGCTCAGTAAATAGTGGCATTTAAATAAAGGCTTAGCTTACTACTGTTCACTTGAGTTGAACAGAAAGAGATAAATGAGGTATTGGTTTCATGAGCTGAATCGGTTTTTGCGAGCGCAGTCTTTAAAGCGCATCATGCAATTGCTAGTTGAAATCTTCGATTTTGTTCTTGTACTTTCTCGTTTAATAGTAGTCCTTACGTATCTAGCAAACTTGGGGTAACCTTGACATTCCACAATTAACAAAAAAATTGCCTTTAGACAAGTAACCTTTTCTCTTGTGAATGATTTTGAGACATAATCAAACCGTGTACCGCCCCTATTTAAATACTTTCCAAGAACGCGTACAAAATGTAAATGTTAGTATGACAATCAGCTCCGTTTGGAGCACCTGAATTTATGCACTGCCCTCAGTAAATATTTTTCCCGCACCTTTTGTCTGATGGAATCTCTAGCTGTTACAAAAACGTATTCTTTTCACAATGTGAACAAGAAACACTCACAATGCTTAGTTAATATATTTTATCCTCTCCTTTCAGTTAAACAAGAAATTTCTACGTGCGGGGAAATTGGCAAATGGAAACTAATCCAACCTGCGTCTGACTCTTTTTTCCCGAACAATGCTCGATTTGACCCAGCCTCAGGCAAGTTCAAGGCTGAAAAAGATGGCCTTTACCTTGTCAGTGCAGTGATTTTAATACGACATTCAGGATTATCTCAAATCAGAATGGCCATTGTAGAAGATGAACAGTCCATTAATGTAACAACGTTTCAGTCAAATTCTGTAAATTTCAATAGTGGGGACCATGTCAGCACGTTGACGCTATCCAGTCCAGTACGCCTTTCAGCAAATCAGAAAGTCTCAATCTTCATCCACTTACTTGGCCAGAACAGTTTTCTGTGTAAAGTACTACCAAATAGTAGTTTTTCCGCTGTTTTAGTTTCTCGATGGGAAAGTAATTATGCTGCCGGATTTTTGGCAACCGCAATCTATGAGTCAGAAGGGCTGAGGGGATATAATAAAATCGAAGACTGGAAATCTGTGTCGTCAGTTTCCAAAAAGTACAAAATAGAACCTTTCACTCCAATATATATCAAGAGCAGTGGCCTATATTTTGTGCAAATTGTCTTTATTGTAAGTGATCGGAAGGGTTACAAGGATTTTGAGAGTGGAATTTGTATCAATGGGATGATTGCTTATAATGGCATCTCGGCATCAAAAGTAAGTGCACAGAAGAATGCAGAATTTGTCATCAGTGCATTTGGAGTGTTATTCCTGAGAAAAAAACAAAAAATTAGCCCATGCATAAAATCTAAGAACAGTTTAGATTTCGCTACCAAAAGAAATTCTTGGTTTTCAATTGTTCGATTTCTTCCGCGTCGTCAAACTCCAGGTTTTCATCAAATTCTCGAGGATGGCCATAATAAAAAAGCGATCCCAGGATGCTCGGTGACAGGATTTATGTCAACAGGTGGAGGCCAACTGGCCTACGTAAATGGCGACGTATACAAATCAAATCCGACATCACCGAATGACGAAAGAAACTTTACTGCACCTGTAAACGGTACTTACTTGATATCACTTCTGATCACGTTATATGGAAACATCACTGAAAATGTCACTGCGTGTATTGGAAATCAAACGTCTGTAGGGTGTCTCGTTGAAATTTCTGAAAGTTGGAGAAAAACCAGCTACACCTTTGGGTTTGTTGGACTGCTTAACCTCGGCAAGAACGAGATAATTTCAATCTGTCTTCAGACTACAGATGAGGCATCGTCTTTGATAGGAGTCACGAAATCCGTTGAATTTCGAGGTGGAGTCAGCACAACTGTTCAACTAAAACATAACTCCAAATGGTTAAGTTCCACTGGATGGCAAGAGTTATCTCGGTGGAAAACTCGTGGTGGACAGTCCGTGGATAAACTTTACGTAACGGAAAGTGGGCTTTATATTCTCTCCATTAATTTGCAGTTAAGAGCAGGCGAAGGACACCTCCTGGGTGTAAAGTTAGAAGCTAGAGGATTATCGAACCGCAGTGTTCTATCTGTTTCAGCAAACTCCGAAAGAGATGCTATGATGTCATATAGCGCTGCTGTCGTTGCTCGTCTGAATGAATCAGAAACGGTAACTGTTTCTGTTTACTCCGATTCGCAGTCATTACTTGTACCAAACACCACAATGTATGCTGCATTGGTGACTAAAAAAGACAATCACTCCTGCTTAACATTACGATCAAAAACAAGCCATTACACAAGTGGAACATGGTGGAAAGCTATCGGGGACTGGGAAAACTTTGACGCAAACTGCACGCCTTCAGACTCAGATTTCAGAAAAGGAATATTTGTTGCTGAATTACCAGGTATTTACTTCCTGGCAACTACAGTTTTGGTAAAGACGTCACATTCATCAAATCAAACAAGGTAAAATGATCTTTTCACTAGTTTCTCGTGTGTTTTCAGGCACACATTTTTGCCGCTTAATCGAATATCATTTTCTGTGCGCATTTCTTCAAAGCAGCCATGAAAAAAAGTAGGCCGTGGTACTGTTACGTTCAGTCTGTAAATGATCCCAAAATTGAAACGCTAGAGATTCCGGACTGAAAACGATCTCAGAGGAGGACTGCAAATCATCCCACTAAAAAATCAGTGACATCTTGACAAAACTCAACGGCCATTGGCAAACTCAACAGTTAACTTTTAACTTAGACACTTGCGGCAGTTAGCTGACCTTTTTAACCATGTTTGGTTTATCCATAGTGCTATCATATCAATACAAATAGGTTTTACCTCAACAAAATCTCTTTCTTTGTACGTATAGATAATTTAATTCTGCGTACGATGCGTAATAGATTAGCTATTTGTAAAACTTCAGAAAAATACCCTTGCCATTCCACACATTTTATAACTTGAGCATTTGCGATTCAATTTAGTGATCATTTGTGATCCGGAATCATGCAGAGCAGTACTATTTACCCTTTAGCTGTCAGTAGACTGGACATTCTACGATTTCTGAAGGCCTTGTCCACATGTAGCCGAGTATCCTTGACAACGTTGTTAATTATTATCATTTTTTTATTTCTTCCATCCTTTTGTCATTGCGATCCTCGCAGTAATGAACCCCACTTATGTGGTTGTGGAAATAAGGCCTGATAAAAAAAAACATCAGGCCCGTACGGGATTTGAACCCATGACCTTTGCAATACGGTGCGTGCTCTGCCAACTGAGCCAACAAGCGAGGATTTTTATATATTCAATTTAATTGATTTATCCCTTCGACGGGTTTAATACGAACCATCATAATGACCAACTCCCAGTTGGCTTGTTAGCTCAGTTGGTGTAGTACTGCACCGGTATCGCATAGGTCATGGGTTCACATCCCGTATAGGCCTAATTTTTTTCCCTACATAAGTAGGGTAAATTACTGTAAGGATCGCTTTCATACATTTCATGAAAACCGCAGTATATGTATATGATTTTCATATACTCAAATTC
>NC_142521.1:23840407-23867907 GCF_964205215.1 Stylophora pistillata | reverse complement strand
TATTTTTTTGGATACGTGGGTTGAAATGGGACACTTAGCAACTGATGCTAGTGTCTGAATAATTGTTGGCAATAATATACTGCATTGACACCACGCTTCCTAGAGTTCCCTCCACAGCCCTAATTTGAACTCGTCACGCAATGCTCTCTCTCCAACGTTGCGTGACGGGACCAAAAAACGACCTGCTCGTAGGCTATTATAACTAATGCTTACCGCCGCCTCTTCGTCAGAGACAAAACCGTAATTATTCTTCTGGCCGTAAAGGGCCACAATCAGTAATTCCGTTTGGTTTTTCCTGTGCAGAAAGATGCACAATAGGGGTTAGGTAGCACTTTCTAAGGAAGGAGGAATGAGTTTTGGCAACCGAGTGTCAGTCAGGCTTAAAATGCTGGGCCGATAACAAAGCTCGTTACAGTTTAAACTTATCTTTCGAGCGAACTTAAATATATTCATTTAAAGCACAACCTAATTCTGTGAATCATTTCTATTGTTATCGTACTGATGAAAACAAGAACCCTTGGGAACAGTAAAAGTTCATTGTCGTATGTAACCTTTGGCCGATTGAACTATACTTTTCTAACAACAACAAAAAAACTTGTGGAAGTCACTGCCACATACCTCAATCCTCAATCAGTCAAAAAAAACTTGTGGTCCATAAAATGCCTTCAGTGATATATCGTTCCGGGACAAAAAAAACTTCAGAGGTTTATTATTAGATGTAAGCCAGTTCTCAGAGTATGGCAAGTGCACGCACGAGTTCCTTTTGTAAACGTCCATTTTGCACGCAAGAATCGCTGCATTTCACGCGGTAGCTGTAAAACTAAGATATGCGAAACGTTTGAAGAAGACTTGTTTTTCCCATTTTTGGAGCAAAACTGCTAGAAAAGGCGATCATTATCAGCCTTAGTGTCTTTTACTTACACTGTTACTCAATGTTGCATCAAAATCGTTTACAATTCAAGAGACCTTGTTAAGGATGACACTATTGACGCAAAGAAAATCTAGATATATATTTCACAGAGATGTCAACAGTACTTCGACATGCAACGTCTAGCTTTAGCCTTGAAAGGCGCAATCAATTAATTAAGTACATAATATTTTAAAACAACGATGTTATTTAACATTTCTAAGTTTCCTTAATGTTTCTAAGCATTTCATTGTCGTTTTAAGCGTCGATCTTTCTCATTAAGAACAAAAAAATCTGTTCCTGCAGCCAATCGGTCAAGTAATTTGCTTCCGTGGGCATACTTGTTTAAAGCACGACCTCTTTCATCGAAGAATACAGGCATTCGATGACGTGGAAGTCCAGCATCTTTATCTCCATCTAAATAAAGGGTAGCCACATCTTTAAATGCTTCTTCACACTGCACTGGCATTGGAAAACACCAATCAACATTTGTTCTTTCCACAACCGTGTTAATTGTCCTCCTTCCATTTTTTTTTCCTTCATCACGGAGTAATATGACTCGACGACTGCCTCAGAGCCAATCATAGCCAGTGCAACATCGAGTGCAATACAAAACTCCTTACCAGCCATGCTGTATATGCCGCCATTAGTGTAGAGATTGAATACGCAGTAGCTTGGTCAAGTCTAGCAATATAATAATAATAATAATAGTAGTTTACTAAACTCTCTTGCAGTAACTTACTGAATTAACGAGTTATGATACAATGAAAACTTAATAAGAACGACTATGTACATTTCTGTATACATTAAATACAAGTTATATACACTACACGGAACATACATCACATTTGTTAAAAATACTTAAAAGTTAAATATTCTTCGGTGCGCTTCGTTCTACAGGTAGTAACGTTTCTGTAAAGATACAACTGGTCTGATTTGTGCCTGAGGTTATAGGGACAGGTATCGTCTAAGCGTGTTGGCAGAAGAGGATGGAGGGGGTGGTTTAAGTCCTTCATTTTGCACATATACTCTTTACATATCTTATCTCTTCTATACGCAAGGGTCTCCACCCGTGCTAACTCGAGGGCTTCTGAGTAATTATCGGCACATGGGAAAATTATCTTAAGCGCCCTTTTCTGTATGGAAATTGCTGTCATTGTACATGAACAAGACTTTGTCTTCCATCTCGAATTTCTCAGCCTTGACCTTGAGTTCTTTCAGTAATCCTTGGCCATGCGCTCCTTCTACCGGGGGAAACCAGATCTTTCTGCGATCAGCATGATTTTTCCAAACAACTTGGACAACCACATCCTTAAACAATTGGTGCATACGATGTGATAAAGGTGGCAATAAACGTAACTCTGGTTGATCTTCTGCTAGTTCAATGACGTAAGGCAAGGAACAAACATACTTGAAGAAGGAGTGAAAGTCTTCCTTTCCAAAGGCATCAAGGGCGGCTTGTTGTCCACTGAGTCCACTAACAGCCGATCCTTACCCCAAAGATAAGATGTCGGGTATATCTCAGTTGTTTAGCGGATCTGCACCTTATCTACAGTGTGTAAAAGGTGGTATGATGTTGTCCATAGCAGCACTGTATGGCGGAAAGTTGACTTTGATTTTTAACGAAGACTCACGTCAGATATTCTAAACAAATATATTTATCCAGGGAGTAGAGAAATTATGCTGAGTAAATGCTGTTTTCTAGAATGGGAAAAACTATGTACAATTTTACGCCGTTGCAAGAAAATTGACGGTCTTATAGTGCCGTGGATTGGTTATTCAAGAAGAATCATTGTTCCAGATTTTACGCAAACATTGAACATCGGCCATTTACGATTTTTGGAATTAAGTCATTGTAGAGTTACCGTGAGACTTGCTCTTCAATCAGCTTCCTTCAAAGAGCCCACTTCTGAAATTTTTTCTTCTACAGGACTGCCACGAAATAACCAAGGAAGCTTACATAAACTCCCATTTTAAAACACATGGATGTCTCACCCGTATCAATGTAGCAAGAAATAGTGAAGCTCTTTCAGTAAACTGTGTCAGTAATTGAACTATTAAAATATAGCTACCGTAAAATAATAGTGGACATCCGAGGAAATCATTTTACAGAGGAGGATTTTGATAGAATTGTAGAAGAACACCCAGATGCAATGAAAAGAATAAAGGATGTTGAGGAATACCGCTTCATGTTAAATTGAAACCAACTGATCATGAAGCTGAGAACCTTTTTTGTTATTTTTTTGTACGTTCATTTGCGTGCAACCAAGAAACTGTATGTCTAATGTGATTGAAAGAGACGCAAGTTACAGTTGATAATATTTATTTAGCACTAAGTTTCATCTCCTTTTAAGTCTTGGTGATATTTGTGATAAAAAACAGAAACAAATGTCTGTCAGGGACTGTCAGTCCGCCTAGTTTCAGTCCCCAGAGGTTGTCACTTAGGTATGCGCAGCCTCGAAGGCTCGATTGACAATTGAGTTCCAACCGCTCTAAATCGCGTTACATTAGTTGCATAAAGAGGAGTTCGAATGTTTTAGACTGCTTTGAGTAAGGAAAATTAACTTCATTGCAAGATTCTCTTAAACTCAGCGCTTAGCGAGTCAACGGCGCACAGTACTGCAACCAAAGCATCACCATGCACGCTGGGTTGCACGCGTGAGTTTTCGGTCACTAGGCCTTTATACATTCTGCTCGAAAAAAAGGCTATTCTGCTCAAAAGAATTGCCTCCAAGAAAGGCTATTCTGCTGGAGATTATGCTCAAAAAGTACTATTATGCTCGAATTATGTTCCTGTAAAAATCGACATTCCTGGGTTCAAAATACTCAAACATGGTAAATAAGACATTATATCACCCTTCCAGGGTGAGGCTAACCCAACATATGCGCATTTATTATTTAATCCTTAAAATTAACACGGGTAATAACTTGTAAAAAGAGTCTTGGACAACCAGAAACGACACGAATACACAAAACCCGTGGTTGTACGGTGGCTTCAAAGGGACATACACTTTCCTCTCTCTTTTTTTTCACTTGCGACTTAGCTGCTACTTTCTTGCGACTTAGTTACGACTTTCGTGCTACTTTCTTGCGACTTAGCTACAACTTTCTTGCTACTTTCTTGCGACTTAGCTGCTACTTTCTTGCTACTTTCTTGCGACTTAGCTGCGACTTTCTTGCTACTTTCTTGCGACTTAGCTGCGACTTTCTTGCTACTTTCTTGCGAATTATCCGCAACTTGCTACTTTCTTGCTACTTTCTTGCGACTTAGCTGCGACTTTCTTGCTACTTTATTGCGAATTATCCGCAACTTGCTACTTTCTTGCTACTTTCTTGCGACTTAGCTGCGACTTTCTTGCTACTTTCTTGCGACCTAGCTGCTACTTTCTTGCTACTTTCTTGCGACTTAGCTGCAATTTTCTTGGTACTTTCTTGCGACTTAGCTGCGACTTTCTTGGTACTTTCTTGCGACTTAGCTGCGACTTTCTTGCTACTTTCTTGCGACTTAGCCTGCGACTTTCTTGCTACTTTCTTGCGACTTAGCTGCGACTTTCTTGCTACTTTCTTGCGACCTAGCTGCTACTTTCTTGCTACTTTCTTGCGACTTAGCTGCAATTTTCTTGCTACTTTCTTGCGACTTAGCTGCGACTTTCTTGGTACTTTCTTGCGACTTAGCTGCGACTTTCTTGCTACTTTCTTGCGACTTAGCTGCGACTTTCTTGCTACTTACCTGCGACTTCGCTGCGACTTTCTTGCTACTTTCTTGCGACTTATCTGCGACTTGCTACTTTCTTGCGATTTAGCTGCGACTTTCTTGCTACTTTCTTGCGACTTATCTGCGACTGGCTACTTTCTTGCGACCTAGCTGCGACTTTCTTGCTACTTTCTCGCGACTTAGGCCCTGTTTACAAGCAGGTAGGGTAACCCTAGTGCCAGGGTTACCCTGGCAGGAGGGTTACCCTAACGCTCCCACATTTCTTCTTTTTTTCATCGACGTGTTTACATGGCAGCTAGGGTTACCCTAGCACTAGGGTAACCTTAACTGAGCGCTAGTGTTACCCTAGCGCTAGGGTAACCCTAGCTGCCCTGTAAACGCTCTGCTGGGGATAACTCGCCTACCCGGGACAACTTTTTACTTGCTTCCAGACCCTTTGAACATTGATAACAATGCGTGCGGTTACCAAGCATGGGTACGTTGTCCCGGGTGGTAGGGTAACCCTACCTGTGAAATTTTGCTTGTAAACCCGGGCTATCTTTGACCCGCCTGCTAGGGTAACCCTAGCCCAAGGGTTGCTCCCCTTGCTTGTAAACAGGGCCTTAGCTGCGACTTTCCTGCTACTTTCTTGCGACTTAGCTGCCTGGCTACCTAGCTGGGCCGAGTGAGACGCAGGCCAGGTTGCATTGCCGAGAAACAACACGGATTCTCTAGAAGAGCAGCTAGTTCCAGAGGTTGACCAGGTATTTTGACACTTTGTCCTTTCATTCGTACAAATTTGAAATGCTGAAGCTGCAAAAACAATAATATTTGGCTTCATTATCTTTAGATTTTCAAAACTCCAAAGGCAGCTTCCACAAGGGGAAAGTTTTGTCCATCCGATGATTACCCTCAATCACCACCTTGTAAAAAAACCCAGACTTCTAAAAAGATCCAGATTGAGCAATATAATGAGAAAGAAAAGCGATATGTCAGTGTACGACTTATGAAGGGAGGTGGAACAAAGGAAATTTCTGTTTCAATTCAAAGTTCATATGTAGAGGTGCTTAACATAATGAAAGAGGTTTATTTCCCCGATGGGATCCCCACATTTGGTGACGCAGATATGATGACATTTAAAGTTGGAAACTTTAAAGGCGAAGAAGTAGAGGAGCAGTTCACACTGGCAAAGTATATTGCTAAGTACAAACTTACCAAAGTTAGACTTTACCTCTTGACCAGGACCATGGATGACAATGATAGTGAACTACTAAAACCAGTTTTTGACAATGGACAGGAGACAGTTTCTGATGGTTTGCTTAGCACCTCTGATGAAAGAAATTCATTGATGGAAGATCAGTACAAAGAATATCTGGATTCTTTGAGAAAAGATCAAGAGAAAGACAAGCAAAAAAAAGAAGAGCTACTTCATCGCCAAGAAGAGTTTGCAATTCAAGAAAGTTTGCGTGAAGCAAGAGAAATGAGGGTGCCGGCTGAGCCAGACATAAGTGAACTGCATGTGAAAGTATCGGTGAGACATAGAACACTGGGTGTTATAACACGCAAATTTCGAAAGAGTGGCTATATAGGAACTGTGTATGTTACTTTGGGGTCACTCAATTTGACCCCAAAGTATTTTACCCTTTGTATGGTTGGCAGCATGGACCTCGACCCTGCATTGCCGATTGAAACTGTGGACCAGGCAACCCTGTCGATGCTAGATTGTGATGAAAGTCCACCATTTCCTGATGAAACGGTATGTTTCCATGGATTTGGGGCACCATCGGAAATCCCATCTGAAGACAACATGTGGGAGCCTGTTTTAGAGAAGCCACCTCTTGTCTTGCTGGAAGAAGATGAAGCGTAAGTAGTAGTCTTAATGGTTTTTATTACATCTTCAAACCTTCCTACTGTCAGGTTGTTTCTAGGTACTTCAAGGTCTTCAGCACAATCTACTATATGATTGTAGTCTTTTATAGGCAACATTTCAATTCTAAATAGGACTCTGAGGATTTATGGACAAACATTCTAAATTTGGTTTCATTTTGCTTTCTGTTTCGAAGTCTCTTGGAATCTTGAAACAAAGTATATTTTGTCCTGAAAGCCACAGACTCATGTTTTAATTTTGATATATTGAAAATAGGCTACTCATTGTGCACCAACATTCCTTATTATTCAGATATTGTGGACCCAAAATTACCATATGTGCTTGTTTTCTAACAAGTAAAACATTTGAAGTGGGTTGAAAGCTAATAGGTTTTTCTGACTTGTTGTGAATATTAGGAAGGACACTCCATCAGGAAGTTCTGAGGATAATCCAGTGGCAGTTGAACGCAGTTCTGTTGATTCACCTGGACGACGATTTAGGGAAGTTGTAAACAATCTTCACATAGCTGACAATATGAAGAAAGAGGAAAGGAATGAAGAGGGGGTAGGTTATGTTTATCACGTATATATGTCAGTCCAATTACTGTCCACTCATTCTTTGTTACTGCAAAAGCCACGGGATTATATAACAGATGGGATGTACTACAATCCTAGAAAATTATTTTAAGGAAATTTCCCTAAAGGCAACGAGTATGTGTATTCTCTCCTCCCATTCTTTAATCTTAATACTCCTCTTAAACACTCAGCATTACTTATGGGAGGAAGTAAGATGCACCTTTTGTGCTAGTTTTGTGACCTGAAAACAATTATTGACAGTAATTATTGTATCTTACCAAATATACCAATTGATGGCCACTGTCTTCTCGAGAGCCCTTGAAAGAAAGAGAATTTAATGGGTAACAGCAGGTAGTAGCAAGTTATGTCTCTTTATGTTTATTTAGGACTTGAAGCAAAGAAAAACGGATGTGCTTGATAAGTTGTCTGGTATAACAAACGTCTGGGTTCATCGAGAGACTGTCATGCGTGACCCTTTTAAAACGTACGAAAACTCAAGAGAAATAACTCAGCAGCTTGTCACATTTTCTTTCCATGGAGAGGTTGGGATGGATCTAGATGGTCTAAAGAGAGAAGCTTATTCTCTATTCTGGAAGCAAGTCCTGGAGGACTACTTCGATGGAAGTTCTACATTTGTTCCGCGAGTAAGTCCAGAGATTGAGGAGTCCACGATGAGGACACTCGGACGTATTATCAGCCACCAATATGTCCTCACTGGCATATTTCCTGTTCATATCAACAGGGCATTTATGGTGGCTACGCTCTGTGGACGACAGGCAGTAAGTGACGAAGACCTCATAGGGGATTTCCTGGAATACATATCAGAAAATGAGTCCCAGGAGTTGAAAGCGATCCTAGCACAGTCAGACCAAGGACAGCTCTCTGGTGAATCTTGTGAGTTTTTGCTGGATTTTTTTCAGCGACTACCAGGTAACCAAAGGGCCATCGGCTTCCAACCTTAAATCCACTTTGGTGCAAGTAGCCAAGAATGAGTTGTTATCAAAACCTACTATGGCTATGGATGGTATGAGAGAAGGTCTTCTGGATGGAGACTTTGAAAATTTGTGGAATTGTTCGAAAGAGGATTTAACAAAGATGTATCACAGGATGCAGCTTACACCACAACGAGTTATTGCAATGCTTGCAGAAGAGCCATCTACTCATCTAAAGAAGTCCAGGGCCAAAATTTTCTCTTACCTGAAGAAATAAATAAGGTACCTTAGCCGTAAGGAGCTTGGCCGATTTCTTCGTTACGTCACTGGCAGTCCTGTACCAGTTGTGGAGTGTATCAAGGTGATGTTTCACGTTAATGAGTTAGGATCCTTACCACACCCTCGCACACATACCTGTGCAGCCTCAATCGACTTGCCTGATGGTGGTGGGTATGCTAGTTTTAACGACTTTAGAATCCAAATGGATTCTCTACTAAACAATGAACTTGCATGGAAATTCACGTCGTTGTAAGCAGCTTGAACGTAAGAGGACATAATGTAACAGTGATTCAGAGTATAAAGGGATTTAGCTTAACAATGATTAACTTAAAAATGTTCAAGTGAATTTTATTACTTGTACTTGTTGTTCCTGTTCAGCCTTTTTACTTTTTAATTGCACGTTTTTGGTTAAGACTTAAATTATCCTTGTAATCATATTTCATGCGGTAGCTGTAGAAAACGTTATCTACACATATCTCGAGTGGTGTTAGTACACTCGTTGAAGTAATAAGGATAGTGCTGCAAATCGCAATAGGGGATTAATTATTTTTTTCTTTTTTTATATATCATTCACGTTGACTCTAATAGGTTATGTTAACGTAACACTTTTAAAACGGAATGGAAAATAGTTCGTTACCTACTATTTACGTTGCTGTTCTACCTTGTTGAGTTCATAGATTTCGAATTACCAGGCCAGATGATCTCTTTACAATAGACTGTACTGTAAAGAGTGTGAATGGTGGATCAGGCAATTTCTCTCCCCCACAGGTGTGTAGTTTATGAATGAAAATAATCCGTTCTTAGTGTCAAATGTTTAACTTCCTTTCCACATTTAGAAAACATATTGGAAACGAAGAAAAAATAAAGTTCATTTTAATTAGTATTTTCAATTGTTTTACTTGCGCGGCTCGATATCCAGCTAGGGAAAAAGATAGCGGCATTAGATCTGACCCACAATAAATACCTTGCGATGTACATTTGACCACACTGAATATTTTGCGAACCTAACACAGCCCAAAAAGCATAAAAAGTTTTGTTTTTGCGTGTACCAAAAACACTGTTCATGATGGGTAGCCTGTGAACAGGAATGAAATTCAACCATACTTTTATGGTATGGCATTAATATGGTCCAGTAAATCAAAGTAGAGTTGGAGAGCTTCCTCTGCTGCTGTGGCTGGTTCTAGACCTTCATCCTCCATTATTAGATCGCAGAGCTCTTTAAAGTAAGGACATCCTTTCGCTTGTGGTTGCTCAGCACACGTATCCTGTGCGATTTCGATTTCGTCGATGTCAACGGGAGTCATATAATCTGGACTCTCAGCTGTTGCCGGAATGAAGTGGAGTACACCTGGCTTTTCCGAGGGAGATTTCACATTGCTGGACGGCCGAATTCGATGAACATTCCACTCTAGTGCAGCTCTGTGTAGTTCACTTTGTATGACATCCATGATACAGGACTTCAGGCATTCGCGGTGTATTATATCATCATCGTGATATAAACCAGAATCTCTCCAAGTCCTTAAAAAATGTAATCCACCATTCTGCACATCCTTGCCTTAAACGTCTCCACCATGCTTCAATTCTTTGGTTTGCTGTAGATTTCTCATACATGAAACTTTTATCACCTGCAAAGTCGTCATTCATGGACCGCCGAAAGAAACGCTGAATAGCTGCTTAGTTCCTGTTCTCAGATCCCCTATCTCCACGTACAATCCTTGCCGTACCTCCTAACTGTCTTGCATAGTCTAAGAAATATTGAGCTACTATACGAGGGTCGTTGTTCGAAGATGCAACCTCCAGCCATAAGATCCTTCGACTAAAACCGTCAATTGCACCATGAATGCAGAATCCAAACGGTTTTAGTTTGTCGTAGCCGTCAATGTGCCATAAGTAATTTGGTCCTTTACACCTGTAAATTCGTCGTCGTAGTCTATGCTGTGACCTATGCTCCACCCCTTCAGGATCAAAAACCCTCAAAACATGTCGAACGACTTCCCTCGTAGTAACAAGACCGTGCTGATTGACGAGTCTCTGATGCATCGCTCGATATCCGAGAAGGCTTCTACTCCCCTTCAGTTCCTCCTCGACTGCCTCTACCACCTCATTCAAATTACTTCGACGCCCACGTCTTGTACATCCCAACCGTCTGAGTATTTTTTTCAATGGTCTTAACGAGATCCCGATACCATGTACACTTACGAGAAATAATGCAATTTCAGGTGCAGTAAGCCCAATATTGAAGTAGTCCTTGATTATCTCGTCGCGCATTACTGCATTGTAGAGCACACCGAAATGAAATTGAAAACGGCGAAAAAAATCATAGCTATACTGTAAAGCCAAGGCAAAACAGACTACCTATTGTTTATAGGAGTCTACGTTGTTTTCCAATAAAACAACCTGGCCGGCTGATGCACCAGGCAGCTAAGTCGCAAGAAAGTAGCAGGAAAGTCGCAGCTAAGTCACAAGAAAGTCGCAGCTAAGTAGCAAGAAAGTAGCAAGAAAGTCACAGCTAAGTCGCAGCTAAGTCGCAAGAAAGTAGCAAGAAAGTCGCAGCTAAGTCGCAAGAAAGTAGCAAGAGAGACGCAGCTAAGTCGCAAGAAAGTAGCAGGAAAGTCGCAGCTAAGTCGCAAGAAAGTAACAAGAAAGTCGCAGCTAAGTCGCAAGAAAGTAGCAAGAGAGACGCAGCTAAGTCGCAAGAAAGTAGCAAGAAAGTCGCAGCTAAGTCGCAAGAAAGTAGCAAGAGAGACGCAGCTAAGTCGCAAGAAAGTAGCAGGAAAGTCGCAGCTAAGTCGCAAGAAAGTAACAAGAAAGTCGCAGCTAAGTCGCAAGAAAGTAGCAGCTAAGTCGCAAGAAAGTAGCAGCTAAGTCGCAAGTGAAAAAAAAGGGAGAGGAAAGTGTATGTCCCTTTACAGCCACCGTACGGTTGCGGGTTTGGTTCCGCGATCTTGTTTTGCTCGGATGCTCGTGCCCAGCTCCTTCTCAGACTCGTTCCCAGGCCCCAGAATATGTAAAATGGCCAAAAATGGGCTATTCTGCTCAGATTATGCCCCAATCATATATTCTGCTCCTGAGGTCCTAGTATGCTCGAAATTCTGCCGGCAGAATGTGTAAAAGCCTATCGGTCACATTGCACGCGGTGCATGCGGCAAAAAATGGCTCTGCACGCGCGAGATCTCGTCGAGTTCTGCCATACTCTGCAAATTGAAATGTAAGCAGGAGAAATCCTTAAAAACAAATTCATCGCGTTCAAATGCAAATATTTATTGAGCGACCCCGCGTTTCCTCTCGCAATTTTAGTGTTTCCAAATTATCACGGATGGCATCAACTTGTTCCAAAGTCTTAACTCCATAACCCTCCATGTTAACAAATAATGAAAAGCACTAGACAGCGATTTTGCTAAAACAGCAACGCCTTCAATTCGAACCCAGAACCAATAGACCCTCTTGGCTACCGAAGTCATAAGTTGGTCACGTGGTCTGTGTAGGGTAAACACGCGCATATTTTTCAGAGCCCGCGAAGGTGTTGAAACAATTTTAGAAATGGTTCATTATTGTTGTGTGTACGATTGTCAAAATAGCTCTTTAGATGAGGGACTTTCTTTTCACTCGTTTTCCAAGGAAAAAAGCTTCAAAAAGTAAATAAATATCGCTTTTCTTCTATTATCTGGACAGTGTTTTGCTCTTGAACTTTGACATCGTATAATTGTCTCAATTTGGCGCTTTGCAACTTTTGCGTTTTGTTTGACACCTTATTAATTGTTCTATGTTTAGGTATGGATATTGAAAATACGTAGAGATCCAAATTTTATTTCTTATATAGCGCTATTTACAATGACAGAGCAATCGCGAAAGACTTCAAGAAAGACTTCAAAGAAAGACTTCAAGATAACAGCCAGCACAAAAGTTTGCTCTTGTCATTTCTTAGAGACGGATTTTAAATCAATAATAATAATAATAATGACAATCTTTATACAGGGGGCTCACATCACTGAGGAGTGGCATTCTGTGAGGCCCTGTAATTCTTCGATAGCAAGTGCAGACGACTAAAAGAATATACATGTCCCTTAGTATTTTCGTGGTCAAAAACGTAAGATTTGCAGTAATTCAATTCAATAATTTAACATATTTAGCTATATATTGATTCGTGGGTTTTATTTCGCTGATATGTAGGCGAAGAGAGAGGTCTTTGCTGGGAAAAATATACCAAATCCGAAGAGAAAGGGAAATTCTTGAAAATGAAGAAACTCAGTCAGCTTCTGAAGGCGAGGGATTTTATGACATGGCCTTAGATCACAGCAAGCCGTGGACTAAAACTGAACTTGAAATCCCGTGCTGTCATCAACTATCAGTTAACATGATAAAGAACTATACTTCCAAGAAACAAGATAAGTTTTTTGCACATTACACATAATTCAGAAGTAGACATCTATATTTATACAGGATAGCCCCTTCAGTGTAGTAAACACTGGTATCAACGGGGGTCCTGTTACCCACCCATCCTACCCCAGGGGAGGACATCCATCACACAGTAATCTCGTGCGTGGGAAATAACGTCTCCTGCCCCTAACCCTGCAGGAGACTGGACCTCCATTTATTCGTCCCTATCCGAGAAGACTAGAATATCTAATCATTTCTTGATGTTATAGAAAGGTACCATATTCTTCTCAATTATTTTAAGACCCTGAGTGTTGGTCCGGCCGGGGCTCGAACCCTCGACCTCCCGCACAACAGGCCAGCGCTCTATCCATTGAGCTAACCGGGAGCTAACTACTCTCAGTTTAAAGAATTTCTTGAACTTGTACTGCCAAATTCAAATAGAGCAACCATTATATATTGGGGAACAGTGCAAGCCAAAAAAAATAATATAGACACTTCATCTTTTTTGCATGACAACAGTCGTGATAGTGATGATGATGATAATGTTGTAGAAAGTGATGATGATGATGATGATGACGTACTAAACACACACGGTCAGAAGCAAGAAAGAAAACACAAGCTAGATATTGAAGATGAATTTTTATTGTTTATGATGAGAATAAAGTTAGGTCTAACAGTAATAGGTCTCAGTTTTCGTTTTGGCATCTCTGAGGGGACTGTAAGTAATATCATTACAATATGGTTGAACTTCTTCTACATTCGCTTAGGGCAACTTAAAATATGGCCCCACAGAAATATCCTACTTAATAATGTGCCATCTGACTTTAAGGAAAAGTTCTCAAATAAAATTGTTATAATCGATTGTACTGAACTAAAGATAGAAACTCCATCATCTTTAATAACACAGTCACAGCGTTATTCATCTCATAAAAGTACCAATACACTCAAGAACCTTGTAGGAGTTGATGCTAAAGGAGGCTTTATATTTGTATCCCAGCTTTATACTGGGTCAATGTCTGCTATGCAGATTATAACAAGATCTGGGTTTTTGAATGTCTTAGAGCAAAAAATATCAACAGGAGAGATATTAACTAATGACTCAATAATGACAGATAAAGGCTTTGATATTCAGTGCGAATTACGAGAACTTGGTATAGAATTGAACATACCTCCTTGTCTAGGTTCAGAAACTCAATTTGAAGAGGCAGATGTCCTAAAAATTCAAACTATTGCTCCGCATTGCATACATGTAGAGAGGGCCATAGGTAAAGTTAGAAGGTTTAGTATTTTCTCCAAGCCATTACCTATCTCACCAACCAACTTTGGACAGTGTGTGTAAGTAACTTTACTTCCTATTTCAAAGTAGTATACCTCATTAGAGCTGTAACATTTAATTTGTGATAGAGGTAAGTTAACACTTTCTAATAGCTTTATAAGCTATTCAAGGCAATTCCCAGGTTTATGGTTAAGGGTGTTCAACAGATGAACCTACACCAAAACAGAGCAAAGTCATAATGAAGTGTCGTCCCACTTACCAAAATTTCAATTCATGGATTAAATGTTGTAAGCTCTGGTGTTGTTATACTTGTGATTTAATTTTTTTTGTCATACTAAAGCTCAAACATTTTGAAAATCATGGAAAGTTATACATTAGACTATATACCATATGTTGATTTTTGGAGTTCCCAATTAGGTTGAAGATAACAAAATTCAAGCTTTCAGTAAAAATGTGAAAATTGCAAGCTTATTTTATACTAGTTTAAATTGATCATGGAATATGAAATAAAGTATGCAATCAGTGTCTTCCATTTTGTCCTCTTTGTTACTTTAAGTTTAAACATGCATTTCAAATAGAAACACAGAAGCAGGATTAAACACAAGAAATGAAACTTTTTCCACCTCATTCATAATTCTATTGCTCTTCTTAACTAGCCTATAACTACATCCTCATCCCCAGCAAGAACCTGAAGGCATACTTAAAAATAAAAATCCCTCAACTTTGGCAACACAACTTCATCCCAGTATAGTCTATCAAAATGTTTTCCTTGGACACTCATTTGTTTTGAAGCTGTAAGTTAGACTATGAAATCACACCACTGTAGTCTAGACAAAGCCAACTGTCCCTGTACCTGTGAGTAATATCCAGATTTGTGATCTTTCTTTAAGCTACAATGCCCATCAACAACTGTATACACATGAAATTTGGATCCTTACAGGCATCTTGAAAGGTATGATCCCTCCATGCAAAAGGACACTTGATCTCTATAAGCCCAAATGGCCCTTTCTCAGTTAGGTCAAATACCTTGCCATCTAGGCTTGCTCCAAGATAAGGCAATGAGGGGTTTACGCAGAGTCCTGCCCCATATACAGTAAATTTTCTGGTTTTCCTCTGCATTTCTCTTGAGTAAATGCTCCGTGCTTTTAATTCATTTTGGCGACCATGCTGTATAGAAGCCACATTTGAAAGATTTTTACGATTAAAAACGTTTTGAAGGAATGGTTCTGAAGGTTGCTTTTTACGATACTGCGCCAAACCGAAGTTTGATGCTGTTAGCTTTTCCTCCTAGCTTCAAACCATGAAGTAGCAGTTGACTGTTCAACAGTTGTATCGAAAAGTTTCCGAGCCTCACTTAGATCAATTTGAATAGATGATACGAGTCTGACTTCATCTGGAGCAATGTTATATGGAGGAATAAAGGGTGCCCTATTGATTGAACTTAGTGGTAAGCTAGGATATGATTTGATATGCTTTAATACTTCACCCTCTTTTCTGATGTTTTCTTGATTTCTGCTAGAAGGGAATTGTATTTCATCCTTGTTTACATCAAAAAGTCGATATGCCAGATACGAACCAACTGGTACATTGCCAACAACAGTAGCAGTAACAAGGTTTGGTTCTTGATCCAGCAAAAGGTAAGATGCAGGAGGCTCTTTTCTCGATTAATTGCCAAGCCGAGTGCATTCATTGAACACAGCCTCTTTTCTCCAACCTTCCTTTTCTAGTTCAGCAAATCTAGCATCGTAAAACTTACATTTAACAGGTAGTTTCTTTCATTGGCGTTTCTTATCTGTTTCTGCACAAGCAAAAGTGCAGCTCTTAAGTGGTTCAGGCTGAATTTGTTGGCCTCTAGGTACATGCCAGGACTGTAGCATGCCTGATAACAAGTCTTATCAGCTGGTATCGCAGTGAGTTGTAGCATAAACCAGTGATTCAAAGTGAATAAAACGCCAAACATGTAATTACAATGTACTCCATCCCTGAAGAATCAATGTATTTTAACAACGAATCCCTCAAACTAGAAGGGTTTTACTGAAAGCAGACCCGCGGCCCAGCAGCCCGCGACCCGGAGGCCCAGTCCTGATTTTCCGGATCCCTGTCGATTTTCCGCAGTTCTTTTTGTCCAGCAGTAAATCCACGTGCTTGCACAGATCTGCATCGGGTTTGGGCGTGCAAAACGGACGACAGTGACTTTGAATTCGTTTACCATTTAATCATTTGAACCCTTGTTTCTGTTTGTTGCATGTTGTTCAAATAAAACCGTTTTGATTCTCTGTTCATTAATCTAGCTACAGAAACCGATAGCACAATAGAGGACTTTCATTATTGAACGATGAAAGTTATTTTCAAACCATACTTTGAAAGTGAAAATGCGATATGTAAACTGCGAACCTTTTCTATAGAGACTTGTCGATCTATTCACAGGAACTCCACCCCTAAAGGAAAGCGTGTTCTCAAACATTGCTTTCCGGCGATGTAAGTACCGTATTTATTCGAATACAATAAGTGCCCTGAGGCCCGTTTCTCGAAAGTCCCGGTAACTTCACGGGCCCGGAGCCATCTTTTAAAATAAAAATTTAAAAGATGGGAAAGCAGGTTATGACATCCAAACAAGTCCTTTTTGTTTCTTTAGCTGATAGTTTTATTGTATCATTTTCAAAACTTTAGAAATTCCCATCTTGAATGAAAACAGAACAGCTTTACGGGCCCGTTAAGTTAGCGGGACTTTCGAGAAACGGGCCCCAGGGCGCTTATTAAATTTTTGGTCCTCAAGGGCGGTGGGCCCTTATTCTAGGCTGGGCACTTCTTAAATTTGCACCATTTTTAGCAGGTGACAGAATTTTAACTGTTCATTGAAAGTTTTTGTAAGTTACTAAGGAAACTCTGTGTTTGGGCAAGTCTCTTAGTGGTACTTACTCAATTTCAATCTCATCGTCACTAAGGTCAAGAAACGAACTCTGCTTCTCAGTTGACCGATCGATTTGCCGACGTTACACTGTCGGACATCTCGGAGGCAGCTCCTTATTCGAGGTTGGGCGAAGAAATACGGTACATTATATCGGGTGTAAAAGGATTACTTTTCGATCACGGCGAAAAGTGAAAAATTAAACCTCACCATCATGAAATTCAACTTAGTTGTTTGTGTTGTGTTTCAATTTTACCCTTGGTTCATATTTTCTTTTCCTTCATTGTTATGATACTTTCACTAATGAACAGAGAATGAAAACGTTTTTATCTGAACAACGTGCAACAAACAGAAACAAGGATTCAAATGATTAAATGGTAAAACGAATTCAAACTCACTGTCGTCCATTTTGCACGCCCAAACCCGATGCAGATCTGTGCATGCGCTTGGATTTACTGCTGGACAAAAAAACTGTGGAGAATCAGGACTGGGCCTCTGGGTCGCAGGCCGTTGCGGGCCGCTGGGCCTTCGGGCTGCCAGGCCGCAGGGCCGTCGCGGGCCGACGGCCTGCTTTTAGTAAAACCCCAAACTAGAACTGAAATTGAGTTATACTCTCTAACTAAAGGACAAAAATACTTAAAGATAAATTTTTGTGGTTTCCCCTCTTACCCTGATTTGCACGCACATTCAGATTGGATTATTTTAGCTTTAGTCTCGTCAGGCCTGACTTCAAACTCGATTGAATGAGGAGACTCATTCTTTTTTGGGCTTCTGTGGCATCGCGCCTTTACTTTGGTACTTGAAGATCCAGCTTTTTTTTTTTGTAAAATGAACATCATGGATGTAAGATCCGACGAAGAATTTATAACCTTTCTCGCCAACATCTTTCTTGGCACAGCCTTTTAGTGCTCATCTATTGTATCAGTAGTTATCCTGGGCAAAATAGAAAGGGATTTTAACCAAACAACAACAGAAACCGGCGAACTACTTTTTGGCGCGTTGTCCATGTAACGCACATGCCATTAGAGACAGCGCGTCACCCAAGCCGAAAATGGACTGGACACCGCAAGGTACTTGGAAGGGGAAGTCTGGTTGCGATAAACAAAGCGCCTGTCGCCGAGTGCAGCTTTGCAAGGTGATCAGTGCTTAATGAACAAAAACTATTTTAAATTTAGATATCGGTTTACGTTTTGCTTTAAGAAGCCGCTCCTGTTTACAAAGAAATGACACACGACTGTTTCACAAGAACTACAATAATCATCTTTATTGAGGAAACTTTTTCATAACAAATATGGTTTTCAAAAAGGACCTCGAAACTAGATATATATAGTAGAAACAAAAAAGCAATAAAATTTCAAAGGGATCAAAAGGCTACAAAAAATGCATAAAAAATTAAAAATAAGTATAAATAAAAATTAAACTTTAGTAACTATATTAAAAACTTAAAAACATCACGTTTAAAACTATTGACATTCTTTGAGTCTTTGATCGTCTGACTGAGGGAGTTAAAATCGGAAACGGCATGATATTGTGTTCTTTGCTTCCCCCAATTTCTTTTGACACGTGGTAATCTAAAATTGCCTTTGTTACGTGTATCATGCCTATGAAGTACGTGTTGTCTAATCAAGTCCATATTGTGATTAATTAGGCCATTGATGCATTTGTATGCGTGTACACACCTTCTTTGAAATCGCCTTTTCTCTAGAGGCAGCCACTTGAGAACGGCTAATGCCTCAGTGGAGGATGACTACAAGGGTCTATTTAAAATGACTTTAGCGGCCTAGACTTAAGGGTAATATTATGTTTATCGCCCCATACTAGATCAGCATATTCAAAAAGGGGCATTACAAGACCTTTATAGAAAAGTAAACGCGCCCTGAAAGGCAATAAATGCTTTATACGCTTGAAAATCCCAAGCCTCTGATTGATTTTCCCAGTAAGGTGTTCAATATGATAAGTCCATGTGAAATCCGAAGATATGGCGAGGTATTTAAAGCTGCGAACATTACTTATACTATGATCTAAAATTGAAACAGACAAATCTACTTTGCTTTCGCGTTTCCTATTACTACCGACAGAGTTAATAGACTATTAAACTATTAACTCTGCTACCGATAAGCATGCATTTAGTTTTGTCCAAATTTAAAGTCAGTTTGTGATCATGAAGCCATTTCGCCACACCTAGTAGATCGTTATTTAACTTATCACTAAACTCCTTTGAGGATGTACCATAGCAATAAATCACGGTATCGTCTGCATAAAGTGACGCGTAGGAGAAGTTAAGCACATTTGGCAAGTTATTTATGTAAATCACAAACAACAAAGGCCCTAAAATGCTACCCTGTGGCACCCCATGCGCGACTGGTAGTTCCTCAGATAACTCATTTCCACATGAGGTGCGCTGTTGTCTACCAGTTAAGTAAGAACGGAACCAGTGAAGAGCTCTTTCAGAAAGGCCGATCTCGGATAGCTTGCATAACATTATTTGATGGTCTACCGGGTCAAATGCCTTGGTTAGATCGATGAACACGGCCCCGCAAAGCTTTCCTTGTTCTATGTTTAAGAGCACCTCATCGGCAAGTGAGGTCAAAGTTGTTGTAGTTGAGAGACCCTTCCGGAAACCAAACTGCTTGTTGGACAATAAATTATTGGTAATCAAGTAGTGATACAGCTGCAAGTGTACCGCTCTCTCCAAAATCTTACTTAGTGTAGGGAGGATTGAGATGGAGCGGTAGTTGGAAATGTTAGTCCTGTCACCTGACTTAAACAATGCCGTGATTTTCGCGCATTTCCACAATTTGGGAAATTGACTAGCGCGAATTGAACGATTCAAAAGTTTAACAACAGATGGGGCAATAGTGTGAGCTGAGATTTTAAGAAGTCTCGCGCTAATTTTGTCAAGACCAATCGCTTTGTTTTCCTTCAATGACAAAAGCTGCTCAAGCACAAATGATTGATCCAATTCAGTCAATTCGAACTGGAAAGGCGGGTGTTTTGAAATGGAATTTAAATTCAAGACGGAAGTCGGTATTCTATTTGCTAGAATTCGACCAATGGAAGCAAAGAAGCTATTCATTGAAGAAGCAATGGATTGGGACATAGTAACTATGATTGGGATGTTATAGAGTTCCAAAGTGTGACGTCACGTTGCCATGGTGCTAGATTTTTCTGTTCTAAACAAATGTTTCACGTTGCACGCCATTAACGTGACCTCTTTGTACTTAACCTCCAATTATTACGGAAAACAAAACTAGCTTATGTCAGAAAAGGAAATAAAATAGACAATCGAAAGTAATTGTTGATATAATCATTCAATTATCGATATCTCTTGGATATTTTTGACAATTTTAACGTCAGAACTGAAGCGGTCTTGTGACGGCAAGATCAACATGGTTCTGTGCTTTGCACCTGATTGTAATCACGCTTCAGAAAACCATAGCTGCCGTTATTTTGGCTTTTCGAGCAGTACAAAGAAGGAAGAAAATTATAAGCGTTGGTTAAGACTTTTAAGGTAAGATTTATGGTCGTTTTGATAGCAGATACATCTTGGCGAAAATATGGAAGTCTTTTGTTTACAAGTCGTCTTTACATTTTTTGAGTGTTTCCTGTGGTATTAAAGCATGTTTTCC
This sequence comes from Stylophora pistillata, assembly GCF_964205215.1. Classification (NCBI taxonomy): domain Eukaryota; kingdom Metazoa; phylum Cnidaria; class Anthozoa; order Scleractinia; family Pocilloporidae; genus Stylophora; species Stylophora pistillata. The sequence goes on along the minus strand of NC_142521.1, from coordinate 23,847,463 downwards.
GTAGACGAGCTGACCGATCTCGAGGAAAATACTCCAGAGTTTGCAGCTGCCACTTTCGTGATGGCTTTAAAGAAAATAGGCCTTACATTTCTACGCGAAATTTCAACACTCTTTTCCCTTCTGATGACTGCTTGGCTGCTGCAAAGGCAAAAGCAAAGGCACGGAAACTGAAAAAACATGCCCACAACTCACAAGCAGAATCTGTTGAATTCGAACCTTTAATAGGCCTTACTTTACTTAGAACCTAACTAAAGACTAAATACAAGATGGCGGTTACGATAATAAATAGCCATAAAGTGAAACCGCTGGTCATGCAAAATGCGGGCAGGGCACAGGGAGCCCAGCCTTAACAACAGAACGGCAATATTACAACATTCTCCCTCCCTTAAAACGTAGCTAACTAACAGGGGGAGGCAGTGTTCAATGTTCTAAGCTTATAGTCGGCAGTGTTCTACCATCCATACCGGGATGGTGGCTTAATCACACGAGTGGAGCGTCCTACAGCAGGTGGCGTGACCGAATCATGATTAACTGCTCCATCTTGGCACTCAGTTGGCAAATCTTTGCTTTCAGTTGGTTGTTGGTCCAAAGGTATCGGAGCAGGGCACTGTGGTTCGTTAACAGTTGGCACGATGACTGGAGGGCTTTGTGCCGAGGCTTGTGGGCACGGTGCTAAATCTCTGATGGATACAGTTGACTCTCGACCATCCATGTATTTTACGCGTGCATATGTAGGGTTTGCTTCTTTTAGTTCCACTTGGTCAACGATGGCATCATTCTTGCTTGTCCTCACATATCGACGAAGCAGCACTGGTCCAGCTGATTGTAGCCAGGTAGGCAGTGAGGTGCCATGTGACGAACGACGCTGGAAGTTGAAGAACCTCTCATGTGGAGTTGAGTTGGTAGCAGTGGAGAGGAGGGATCTTATTGAATGAGGTACGTCTGGGAGTATCATCTCCCATTTGCTGTCAGGCAGGTTTGCTGACTTTAGGGACAGACGGACGGCCTTCCATATTATGCCGTTATAGCGTTCTACTTGGCCATTACCTATTGGGTGGTAAGGTGTTGTCCTGCTCGTAGCAATGCCTCGCTGTGATAGGTATTCTTTGAGTTCCTGGGACATAAAAGAGGGACCTCTGTCTGAGCGGATAAACCCTGGTGTTCCACAAAGAGTAAATATCTGGTCCAGGCACTTGATGACAGTTGATGAATTCATGTTTGGGCAGGAAAAAGCAAAAGGGAAGCGTGAATATTCGTCCACAACTGTCAGCATGTAGGGGTTATTAGTGGTTGTGGGTAATGGGCCCTTGAAGTCAATGCTCAGTCTCTCCATTGGTTGGGTAGCCTTAATGAGGACTCCTTGCTCTGGTCGATAAAATTGTGGCTTAAGCTCAGCACAGGCTCTACAGTTAGAGCACACCTTCTTGACATCCTCAGTAGAGTAAGGTAGGTTCTTTGACCTTACAAAGTGCAACATCCGTGTGACACCAGGATGGCATAGTGCAACATGAATTTCGCTGAGGCTCGTTGTCGGCATAGAAGCTGTGAATGCTTGGGTAAATGAGTCCGGAGCAACATTGTCCTTCCCAGGTCTCTACTCCACTGTATAACTAAAGGAGGCCAGCTCAAGTCTCCAGTCCTGAATCTTATTGTTCTTTACTTTGGTACGTTTTCGGTTGTCAAACATGAATGCTACTGACTGTTGATCTGTCTTTAGTGTAAAGTGTCTACCTGCAAGGAAATGGCGCCATTTTCGGACAGCCTCGATAATGGCCATGGCTTCTTTCTCCACAGCAGGATAGTGTAGTTCACTTCCTTGGAGTGTCCGGGACATGAACGCAACAGGTCGGCCACCTTGATTTAGTGTAGCTGACAGAGCGGTTTCTGATGCGTCGGTCTCCACTATGAAGGGCAGACTTTCATCAATTGAGTGAAGGGAAGCTTTCTCCAGCTCCTTTTTCAGTGTTGTGAATGCACTTAGGGCATTGCCATCCAGGGGAAATGTAGTTGCTTGCGACAAAGGCTGTATCTTTTCAGAAAAGTTTGGTACCCATTTTGCGTAATATGCAAACATCCCAACAACTCTTTTGAGAGATTGGAGGTTTTCTGGAGGAGGAAATTCTCTAAGGGGACGAAGTCTTTCTTGGTCTGGGGCGATGAGGCCATTGCCAACGCAGTAACCGAGTAGGTTGATGGACGTCTTAGACTCTACTGTCTTACTCTCATTCAAAGTGAGCTGTCGTCGTTGTACAGCTTCTCTGAATTTCTTGACATTCTCATCATGCTCTCGCTGGTCATGTCCTGCAACAGTTATGTTATCCAGGTATGGGAATGTATCCTTCAAGCTTTCTTCCTCTACAAACTTGTCCATTGCTCTCTGGAAGACTGCAACGCCATTTGTGACCCCAAATGGAATGCGGCAGAACTGATAGAGTCTACCATTGGCCTCAAACCCAGTATATTTCCGATCGGCATCTTTGATTGGCACCTGGTGATAAGCGCTTTTTAGATCAAAAGTTGAAAACACCTTATACAAAGCCAAATTGTTGACCATGTCGTCGATACGGGGCAGGGGATAAGCATCAAGTTCTGTGTACAGGTTAACAGTTTGTGAATAATCAATGCACAGGCGTTTCTTATGGCGCTGTAGGGGGTCTTTTGAGATGACAACTTGAGCCCTCCACGGAGAGGTGCTAGGTTCAATAATGCCTTCGGAGAGTAGGCGGTTAGTTTCTTGATGTATGAATTCTTGGTCCTCCTTGCTGAACCGACGTGACTTACTTGCGATTGGTTTGCATCCTGGAAGGAGATTTGCAAAAAGGGATGGTTCCTCAATTGAAGCTTTCGCGAAAGCACACACTGGTGTTGAGTTGGGAATTTTGAGTTCAGGTTTTTTACCTCCATACTCTATGACAACACTTTTATGCTTCCTTTGGAAATCCTGGCCGAGGATGATATCGCTGCAGAGATCCTTTAGTATCCCCAGGCGCACAGATGGGTAGAATTGGTGGCCTATCTTGATATTTACATAACAGTGGCCAAGGACTTTCGTTGTGAGAGAGGTGAGAGCCATAGATAGGTCCTGATCAGACTGATGTAACTCAAGATCCATTTGCGTAGCCACCTTTTCATTTATGTAGCTGTCTGAACTCCCAGAGTCAACGAGAGTAGTCAGAGTGACATCACAGATAGTGGCCTTAAGGGATGCTTGCATGAGAATTTGTGGGCAAGCAGCGCTTATTGAGCAGAGAGATGGTGAGATTATTGAAGCCGTTGTTTTAGTTATTCTTGACTGGCATACTTTAGCATAGTGACCACTTTTACCACAGTTGTTACAGGTACAGTTACGTGCAGGGCAGTCTTTCCTATTATGAAGAGAGCCTCCGCAGAAATAGCATTTCCTTGAGGGCATGACAGCAGCAGTCATGTGATTATCATTTGGTGTGGACATTCCAGCACTATTTTCGAGAGCCGAAATTAACGCCGCTGAACTGCCAGGTATTACATAAGCTTCGGAATTCTTCTGGGCTAAGTCCAACGCGCTAGCTTGGTCGAATGCAGACTTCAGATCAAGTTGTCTATTCTCCAGAAGTCGTTGTCGGATTAATGGAGATAGCAGGCCATTGATAAAAGAGTCACGAATCAGCTCTTCTCTGTATTGTTCGGCGGTCACGTTCTTTACATTGCAATCCTTACTTAACCTCCGAAGTTCCTGTAGAAACTCGGAGAGTGACTCCCCAGGGTTTTGACGTCTCGTTGCGAGGAGATGGCAAGCAAATATTTCATTTGGAGGTTTGACATACAATCGATTAAGGGCTTCAATGGATGATTCGTAGTCTGGGCAATCTTCGATGTATTCGAACACGTTATGTGACACATAATTTACAAGAGTGCGATGTTGGTCGGGAGCTCGTTCACCACATTCTCGAATGAAATTCGTAAATGTCTGGAGCCAATGCTTCCATTCTTTCGCTGCTGACGGCGAATTCGGATCCAAGTCGAGACGTTGTGGCTTTAGCAGGGTTTCCATGTTGCTGATATGAGAACTAAGTGAAGTAAATTGTTGAATTCGAACCTTTAATAGGCCTTACTTCACTTAGAACCTAACTAAAGACTAAATACAAGATGGCGGTTACGATAATAAATAGCCATAAAGTGAAACCGCTGGTCATGCAAAATGCGGGCAGGGCACAGGGAGCCCAGCCTTAACAACAGAACGGCAATATTACAACAGAATCTGTCGAAGAAATGGTGTCAAAATACGAAGAAAAAGATAATGCAGAAAACAGGTCTACTGCTAGTTCATCAGTGCAAGAGGTGGTACTCCAAGCAGAGCTAGACTGCATGAAGAAGAAGCTAGACTGCAGTGAAAAAAAAGAACAGTACCAGAAAACTCATTCTACAGTGTAACAAATCTAAGTGCATAAGTCTTGAGGATGGAAATAGGTTTATCTATTAGAGAGATTTTTAACATTGTTGTTGATTATGCTTTACGTTTTAAAGATTCCATTTCTTACTTTTATGATCGGGCTGTTATTACTATACCTTTTGAAGATCAGATTTTTATTGCCTATATGAAATGTAGACAGAATTACACCAATCTACATCTAACACAGCTATTTTGCTGTTCTCAAGTTGCTATTACTAATATTGTTATTACTTTTGCATACGTTTTACATGATCTTTTGTTTCAAGATATTATGACAACCATTCCGTCAAGATTGAAAAACAACACCTGCTCACCACCCTCTTTTTTAGGATTTGGCTCTTGTAAAGTAGTGATAGACTGCACAGATATAGAGATTGCAGCCCTAGGGCTTATGAGTCAACAGTGTGCCACCTATCCTAGCTATACAGGAATGAATTCATTTAAAGTTTTAGTTGGAGTGGCACCTAATGCTGTTATCACTTTTATTAGTCCACTGTTCCCTGGCTCTGTTTCAGACAAAGACACTGTAAAGTCAGGTTTGTTGAAACAGTTGGAAACTGGTGACTTGGTTCTAGCTGACAAGGAATTCCTCATAGAAGATATTGTCCCACATGATGTCTTTGTAAATATCCCTCTAATGGTTAAATTTACTATCAAGGTAGATCTAAAATTAGAAGGATGATAGAGACAAGTGAGCGTTGCTGCGATCAATGCGCTGGTAGCCTTAGCATAAAAAAATATGGCTCAAACTAACGTGAAGTGCATTCGTTAATGTTTGAAAATACATTATTTGCTTTCATCACAACAATCTCAGTAAACGAGTTGCGCTTTATTTAAAAGAATAAGACTGAAATCAGGAGTTCACAGAGCACATAAAATGATCCGTTTTGAAGGCCAATGATCGTAGAGCTTACCGTCACTATATATCGCATATCCTTCATACTTGCTTTGACTTGACCTCTGATAACTCCTTGATCGTAGATAAAAGTTTCAACGTGACCTGATTTGTAGTGATTCTCGCCTTTTGTTATGGATTTATGCTCATCAACGAAGAATAAACTCAGAGAAGAAATACTCAGAGACGCCATCTTGGATCGTGAGCGGTTTGTTTAGAACAAGAAAATCTGTAGCCAAGGCAACGTGACGTAATGGCCTTAGGACTCTATATGCTGAACACTATCAGAGATAATTCACTGAATACTCTCTGAAGATGAGTTCCGATTGCATGTTTCATTCACTGCTTTCCACACCTTTTCTGAGTTACCATTTGCTTCCTCGATCATGTCACTGCAATATTTAGACTTGGCATTACGTATACGTACTAAGGCATTAACCTTGTTCCTAAGTTTTGCATACATTGACCAAAGACGCGCCGAGTTCGACTTTCGCGCCTTTCTATGCGCCCAGTCACGTTCTTTCATAGTTGACACGCCTTCGTTTCACTGGTGCGTGTTGATTAGAACTCATCGTAAAATGTAGTTTGCCTTGGGAAAAACATGGAATCCAGCGCTCTAAGAACATTTAAAGTAAGTCAGGAACACGCTTCTCACTTTCCTTACAATATAAACAACAGCAACAACTAATAGACAAATAAATCAAGCAAATCAATAAGATCTGACTTACTAAGTACTCCGTATCAGTTGTTTCTACGCACCACCTTTCTATGCATTTTTTGGGTGCATCTTAAAAAAGTCAGTGAGGTATTGAAATCTGAATGTATTAAAAAAATTCGTTTTAAGCATGCAATCGTTTCCAACTGACTTTTTTTTTTGTACACTACACCGGTAATTCTTTTGAATCAATGTTAATTACACCTTTGGTAGTTCTTATCAACAGACTGAATTCTACTTCACTTGACTTTGTGGAAAGAAAACTGACCTCTGCCAGATGAGATGTTAATTTCTGTTTGATTTAAAATATTTTTTCCCTGCTCAATATTGCAAAGCACATTTGAGCATATCCAAATTAAAATGAAGTAAAAAAATATTTCACATTATTATTATTATTAATATTATCATTATTATTATTATTATTACTATTATTATTACAACCCTCTGGCCTCATTACTCTGGCTTTCCAAGGGAAACGCCCGAGGTATAAATTCGGCTTTGTTTGTTTGTTTTTTTGCGTTCGTTCACAGAACGCAGTTCCACTACGGCGCATGCGTGAATTGTATGCGTATGCGTAGAATGAACTGTAGAGCGCATGGTAAAGTTAGCACTCATCTCCATATTTCAGAATGACGTGACGTAATTCCCAATCTTCGTAACTTTCTTCGGAAGCGTTCGTCAAACACTTCGGGTTCATTCAAAACATGGCAGTAAACCAGGGCAAAATAAATTATAAATATAGAGGCAAGACCGATACAACGTAGATAAGTAAATTTTAAGACGGAGCACTATATTTCGACTGGCCAAACCAGCCTTCTTCTGGTGCAGTGGGAATTAACAGAGAATTGGGGTGATACTTCATAGATAGCTGTATGATGTAACAGCGGAAATATATAAAACTTATCTACGTTGTATCGGTCTTGCCTCTATATTTATATTTCATATTCGTTATTTTGGGCCGATCAGATCATCGCTGATCCAACGTACAAGAGTAGGAGTATCGTCCACGGTTGCCTG
>NC_142521.1:23767907-23835407 GCF_964205215.1 Stylophora pistillata | reverse complement strand
TTTAACGTACATACACACACCTCCATGTTGCCAGCCGACACGATCGCGCCTAAAAAGCTGGTAGCCTTTGATGTTAATCGGGGAATCAGGCACACAGCCACTCAGCCAGGTTTCAGTAAAAAGGGCTATATCAGCATCAACGTTGTTTAGAGTGTGAGGAATTTCATCAATTTAAGGCGCCAAGGACATTGTGTTGGACAAAAAGATCGATGGAACAAAGTGAGGCCTCCCAAGGGAGTTTGTGGTCACGTTGTTGACCTCGGACCTTGATGGAGTCGAATAGGTGTGATTTTGAATATTTACTAAGTTCCCATGATTTACTGAATCATGCTTTCCCTTGGCCCTTGGATAGCTAATGTCGAACTGTTTTCGTCTTGAGATAACTGGAAGAGTATGGTTAACTCTCTGATCCGCCTGTAGTTTGCGTTGGATCCCGCCGCGTATTCCTCTGGTTGGTTTTAAGATTCCAGCAAATTTGCAAGCGGTCCATTCAGAACGCCGCAAAGGTTTGATAAATTGTGTCGAATTTTTCTACCAGAATCTGAGGGAAAGCAGTGTAGATCGGCTGTAAGTCATAGCCATAGCGTTAGAGACGTGTTAACAACCTTAGCACAAAAGGGCTTAACCACAAAAGTAGAGAAAAAACAAAAAACTGAGGAGCCAAATTTTATGCAGCGAAAGGGCGCAATACATTCCAAGAGCGAATACTTTATTCCGCCCCAATGGGCAATTAATTACAAAAAAGATTAAGAACTGATGTTTTAAAAAAGTAAACCGATGGGGAAACATGAGTGACATTTTAACAAAAAACCTTTTTCAAGGAATGAGTAAAAATTAGTACACTTAGCTTCTTTGTTATAAGATGTCAGAATTTAGGTGTTGTCGAAGCATGCATAAAATTGTCAGAAAATGAAGGTAAAGGTAATTTTTTAGGTTTAGTTTCATATGATGAGACTTCTGATCGATTCTAACACTAATTCTGTTTGTGTGATTCCATGCCTTTCGTGTACATTGTAGACACTGTACCTGAAACAAGATCTTCTATTTCGTTTTAATATGAATTATATTCTTAGTTGTATAATTCATGTTTCATTCTTAGTTGGGGGCAAATGGAAGTCCACATAGTCACTGGATGCCGGTTATGAGTGAACACCATAGCTTGGCCTAAAACATCCTCTGAGTGGCGCAGACCTCGATCGAGTCCTACTCCAACCTCCTCGTGGTGCCCCCTGGATTTCTAACTAAAAGGAGAGGACGACTGCGGGTGCCTGGCGCAGTATAACCAGGCCTGCTCCGGGCAGGTGGGGCTCGTCAGCCATGGAAGGCTGCTCACCTAGGAGATGGCAACTCCGATAATAAACCCACGGGCAGGTGGGGCTCAATAGCCTTGGTCGGCAACCCACCTAGGAGACGGAAACTCCGAAGTAAAACCTACGGTCCGAGGACCTCTCTGTCATCGTCCCAGCTTGCTAGGCCATGGCAGATGAACCTCGTGCTTAAAGGGTGGGGCCAGTCTGCGCACACTGTACTTCACCAAACAATCCTTAGCGCAGGCCGAAGGACACGTCTACGTTCTGCGTCCAACCATTCCAAGCCTTGCAGCGATGGGAAAGGGGCGAAAGTGGCAAGTGGAAGATGTCACTGGAGGCCATAGTCTCGATCCTACATGCAAGCGGCTCAAGACAGATGGTCGCCTGGTTGTCGACCTGGAGGCGTCGACACCACTCGGCAGCATCCTGAGCGACCAGGATTTAGGTAGAGCACTGCCTGCTCCACATGGAGAGGGGCGATAGAAAAGGTTCGCCTAAAGAAAGCTCGCCTCTTGATCACCACCCAGTTGGCTAGCCGCGATCAACGGGCATGTTATCGTGCGGCCGACCAAGAATGAAATCAGCAAAGAAAAACAAACAGGTCTTTAACAATGCCTGTTGGAACGTCAGGACTATGCTGGACACGGCTAACAGCAACCGTCCGGAACGCCGTCCAGCCCTTGTGGCCCACGAACTCTCTCGCCTTAACATCGACATAGCAGCTCTCAGCGAGGTCCGCTTTGCTGACGAGGGCAGCTTCAAAGAACATGGCGCTCGCTACACTCTCTTCTGGTCTGGGAAACCATCAAACGAGAGACGCAAGTCGGGAGTGGGACTAATGGTGAGGAACTTCATCGCCTCCAAACTCGATGGCCTACCCACAGGTCACTCAGACCGCATCATGTCCATGCGCCTACCACTACAGGGCAAGCAACATCTCACACTCTTCAGTGTCTACGCCCCAACCCTACTGGGAGATGCTGCGGACAAAGACAGCTTCTATTCCAATCTGCGCAGACTTTTATACAACACCCCTGCAGTCGACAAGGTACTCATTGCTGGCGACTTTAATGCAAGAGTTAGAAAGGACTCCGAAGCTTGGAAAGGGGTCCTCGGAAGACACGGCATTGGAAACTGTAACGACAACGGGCGCCTCTTGCTCGAGCTCTGTACAGAGCATCAGTTCGTCATTACCAACAGAGTCTTCCAATAAAAAGACAGCCTAAAGACAACCTGGATGCACCCTTGTTCAAAACACTGGCATCTACTTGACTACGTGCTCGTGCGCTGGAGAGACCTGAAAGACGTTCTACACACAAGAGTGATGCCCAGGGCTGAGTGCCATACTGACCACCGTTTGGTTCGCTGCAAGCTCAAACTGCAGTTCAAACCCAAACCAAAGAAGATAGGTATCCCTGTGAAGAAACTCAACGTCAGCAGTCTGTGCCGTGAGGAGGTGAAAGCCAAGTTCCAGGCAGACCTGCAGCTGAAACTCGACGAAGTCCCCCAGGCTGTTGACCCCACCCCTAACACCCTATGGGAGAACCTGAAATCGGCCATCCTGAAAACATCTGAAGAAGTTCTTGGGCACTCAAAGAAGAAGAACCAGGACTGGTTTGATGAAAATGAAACGGAAATCCTGGACTTACTAGCAGAGAAGAGGGCAGCTCATCAAGCCCACCTAGCACAACCGACCTGTCCTGTGAAGAGGGCTAACTTTCGATGTGCATGTAGTGCTCTACAGCGCAGACTCAGAGGGATAAAGAACGATTGGTGGGACCACCTGGCTATGAAAACTCAGCTGTGTGCTGACGCGGTTGACTATAGAGGCCTCTGCGAGGCGCTGAAAGCAGTGTATGGCCCTACCCACCAGGTCCAGAGCCCCCTGCGTAGCTCAGACGGTCAGGTTCTCCTCACTGATAACACCAGCATCCTCGCTCGCTGGTCCAAACACTTCCAGACCCTCCTCAGTGCTAACCGCACTGTGCAGGCCTTTGCCATTGATCGTGTTCCTCAACTCTCACTGAAAGAGGAGCTCGATGAACCACCCACCCTCGATGAACTGAGTGTAGTCATAAATCAACTCAAAAGTCACAAAGCAGCAGGAGTTGACGGCATTCCACCAGAAATCTGAAAGAATGGGGGTCCGGTGCTCCTTAAAAAACTTCACGTTCTCCTCGTCTGTTGCTGGGAGCAGGACAAGCTGCCACAAGATCTTCGTGATGCTACTATCATAACCCTGTACAAGAACAAGGGTGTAAAGTCTGAGTGCTCTAATTACAGGGGCATCACACTACTCTGGCAAATTCGCTGGCAAAATACTTGCCAGGATCCTTCTTAACAGGCTCGTACCAACCATCGCCGAAGAAAATATCCCCGAGAGCCAGTGTGGCTTCAGAGCCAATAGAGGCACGAGGAACATGGTGTTTGTCCTCCGCCAACTCCAGGAAAAGTGCCGTGAACAAAACAAAGGACTCTATGTCACTTTTGTTGACCTTACAAAAGCCTTTGAGAGTGTGAGTAGGTCTGGTCTATGGCTTATTCTCAAACGTCTTGGGGTTTCTCCCAAATTTCTACAGATGGTTATTCAGCTGCATGAGAACGAACGCGGCCAGGTCAGACTCAATGGTGACCTTTCCGAACCCTTTCCTATCTCCAACGGCGTGAAGCAGGGTTGTGTCTTGGCACCGACCCTCTTCGGCATATTCTTCAGCATGATGCTTAAGCAAGCTAGTGTGGACTTGGATGTTGACGAAGGGGTGTACATCAGGTACCGTCTGGATGGTAGTCTCTTCAATCTACGGCGACTCCGTGCTCACACAAAGACTAAGGAGAGGCTGATACGAGATCTTCTCTTTTGCGGACGACCTTGCCCTTGTTGCTCACACTGAGCGAGCTCTTCAGCGCATTACATCATGCTTTGCAGATAGCTCGCAGCTTTTTTGCCTTGAGATCAGCCTCAAAAAGACAGAGGTCCTTCACCAGCCTACCCTTCAGGTAGAATACCGCCCTCCCCGCATCAGCATAGGCGACACAGAACTGAAATCAGTCCAGCAGTTTACCTACTTGGGTCGCATCATCTCATCCGACGCTAAGATGGACAATGAAATAGACAACAGACTGGCAAAGACAAACGGTTCTTTCGGCAGACTATTCAAACGAGTCTGGAACAACAAGAGCCTGAAAAGCAAGACAAAGATTCGCGTCTACAGGGCTGTCGTTCTCACCACCCTTCTCTACGGCTCTGAGACATGGGTAACTTACCGCAGCCACATCCACCTCCTCGAGCGCTTCCATCAGCGCTGTCTGCGCACCAACATCCACTGTTGTGACTTCAACACCAATGTCGAAGTCCTGGAGCAGGCCGAGATTCCCAGAATTGAAGCCATGATCCTGAAGCGCCAGCTCCGATGGGCTGTTCATGTTCCCCGAATGGAAGACCACCGCCTACCTAAGATTGTCATGTACGGTGAACTCTCAATCGGACATCGTGAGAGAGGGGCTCCAAGGAAGAGGCTCAAGGACAGCCTAAAGAAGTCACTCAGGACCTGCAACATCGACCACAAAGAGTGGTCTGACCTGGCCACAGACCGTGGTACCTGGCGCCACACAATGAACCAAGCCACTGCTCAATTTGAGAAGGATAGACGTGAGGTACTTGAAGACAAGCGTCAGAGGAGGAAAGCCCGCGCCGCCTCCACCTTCACTCCTGACACCACCTTTCTCTGCAGATACTGCCCACAGATCTGCCTTTTCATTGACTTTTAATCCAATGCAACATGGCAATTCAAAACTAAATTTTGGATAGTTGTGTTCAGTTCATTTTAAGATTTGAATCAGTCTGGTACCTTAATTTGTCGTTAAATACCAATATCGACTATAGTTCCTTGTTACATTTTTCCAATCCCTAAATTCACCTTCACTCTTTATGAGGACGTCAGAGGCCACCAATTGATTGGTTAGAGTGCCTCATGATATTTTTCACAGCCCTTGAAACTGCGATTTCTTAGAATGTCATTTTGAAGTATGGGGCCGCGTTCCATATAATTTTTCAAAACGACGTTTAAACGACTGTATTTCTCTCACTTAAAAACGTGAGAATTCCGTAGAAAGGAAAAATGTAGAAAATAAATCGCTTACCGTCACTTCTCCGACACAATACTAGTAATAGCTACTAGTTGTAAAGCGATCTCTGATTTCCCACAACCTTCCACCATTTTTACTTTACTTTTTCCGAAGTTTGAACGAAGTCGCATCGGAACGGGTGTATGACGTCACGTCATTCTGAAATATGGAGATGAGTGCTAACCTTCTTGGTTCGGTAAAGTAATGGCTGCCTTCGTGGACTGATGTACGCGAAGGAAATTCGATGGCTATTACGCTCAGTTTATATAGAAAGTCACACATCGTTATCAGTAGACCCGCACTAAAAATTGTGGAACGTTTTGGGAACGGGTCGGTCCGCGAGCTTTACGAGAGATCAATTTACGAGTGAACCTTCTATCGAGAAATATCAAGCGAAACCTGCTATATCAAACGAGCTATCTCATATTATGTTTACATGTAAACACAACCGTGTATTTAGACGTGATCGAGAATCCAGTAGAATACCAGAAGCTGCTCTGAAACGTCTCAGAAGAAAGGGCAGAAAACTGAAGGAATTTGTTTATGAGCGTATCCGAGTATACCGAATTCCTCTTGGTTACGTCGTTATGTGAAGGTTAGAAGAGTTACAAAGGTTAATACGAAGAGGATAAGATCATATAAAGTTACACAACATGAGAAGAAGTATTTGTTGAATTGTTCTGTGTTGGTATATCAAAGGATAATTAAATTGAAGTATAGAGCAGGTCGGTATTTATCAATGTTTTCTTGTAATAGACCCATGTGTCTTTGTAAGAGTCAGACACGTATCAAACTATTGTAAATACCAACTGAGTTCAGATATAGAGAAAAACCCTGGTCCTACTCCAATCTACATTGACCCTGGTAAAACTATAACGGCACCATATAGCTAAGCTAATGAGTTGGTATTTGGACAAAATTCAGGACAACAGTGTGTTGCAATGAGTTTATGTTCTTTGATTTACAATAACAAACATGGAATCAATTCTGCTAATGATCTGGTGTCAATAATCAATTTTGGAAATCAGTTGTATTCAAGTTTGTCTCAGTTAGCCAGACGATCATTTTTAATGCAAACAGAATTACCCACACTTTTAAATGTGTTCGAGACTGACTATGAACTTCAATACAGTGAAAGTTACTCTGGCACTATTCGTCAAGAAGCTACAATAGAAGGATATCAGTACTGTACCTCCTTAGAATAGAGCCTTTTTCACTTATAGCCAAAAATTTCAATAATTTTGTCTTGACAATAGGATGTACTGCAGTTGCTACCTATTGTAAAGGCAATGTGGGCTTGAAAAATTCGATTCTCATGCAAGGGATATTTATGGTAGAAGCCCCAAACAGTTTCTTTAGAAACTATCAGCCTTTATTCAAAGTAGTTTCATGCTTATTTGACCTTGTTATGGAAGAGGTCTATTGTGTTGCAATATCATTTTGTTATTGAACAGTGTTCAAGTATATATCAAGAGTATTAACTGCTTAAACACTTTTCTTGGCAAATAATTCAGGGTATGATGGCAAGCAAGAGAGAGAAATAATATTTGAGAAATTGTGCTTGTCAAGACTGTGAGGAAGATAACATCTCAGGTAGCTGTGCTTCCTCTAGGAATCACAGACCCTTAACTCTTTACCGTCCGGCAAAAAACCTTATAATTTGGCCATACAAAACTTAAGCTCACTTTGTTTGTCTTTATATGAATTACCCTTACAATATTTGCAGTTTTGAGACACCGTGGGCTCAGACTTTGGGGGCACATGGCCTAGATCCCCCGCTCGTGTTTGGATACGTTCAAATCGATTCGTTTTCTCACGTTTATAAGTGTTTTTCGAGCCATTTTCCCTCTACAGAAACCCTCAGGACAGCATCATTAAGCTGGAATGTGAGTAGAAGCAAGCCTCTGAAAGAAAACAGAGGTGAGAGGTGGTTTCATGTAGACTGGACCGCCAAAATGCTTTCATGCAACCTTGGCGAATTCACAAGTGAAGTCGTGTCTCTGGCCCGTCTGTGGATGGCTACCAGGACCTACCAAGGGTTTTTAGGCCAGTTTTGAGTGGCAAAAGTCTCGATCGATGTGATATTTTGCTGGTAGGACTGGGTGGCCCGACACGATTTTAATAACTGGCTAAAATGGAGATATGAGGTGTTGTCTTCTCGAGTTGTGCTGGAATTTCCCAGAATTCTTTTCGTCATAAACGAGGCAAAGGTTGTGTTTGCGACACTAGCTTTCGTCGAAAGGAGGAAAAAGGGCTAGCGGATAAAGCGAGAAGGCATCTTCCAGCCAAACAGCAAGATCTGGCCATGAGGTGTGTTTTGAATGCAAACTTTTGATTTCTTGAGCAAGTTTTGATCTTGAAAGATCGACACATTTTCAGTGTTACTCTTGGAGCCGAATGCTGGATTTTTCGGATTTGTTGTTATATGAACGGTTCACTGCAATGGAAATCGGGAATCATTGTGGGTGTTTTAGGCTGCAATAAGTGTCATATCAAACAGCCTTGCAATGTACACACTTACATAATGTTGTCCCTTAATTTCAACAAGAAACAAATAAAAACAGTTATGGGTATTATTTGCCCAATGTATGCTTAGATTGATAGAAAAGGGTTAATGTCAACTGGGCAATGAGCATCTTATTCACTTGTTGTCACAGTAAGTTATGTTAGAACAAGAAACATAATCTTGACAGAACTTGACAACATTGCAACCTGTGGGGTCGCCAACATGACTAGATTTTATGCGGTGGCAACTAACTTTTTGTGCTCGCAACTCACCAGTTGGCCACTAAGATTTTTTACATTTGTATTTTCTATTTCTTCAGATCCCTCGTGAGTTTCTCATTTTCAGTTGCAAAACTTTCTAGAAAATTTTTGGGGACTGGAAAACTGATGCTCGTAACCAAATCCAAAAAATCTAGCAGCCACCTGGCCTCAAGGGTTAGTTTGAAAGTCAAGCCCTGTCTAATCTGAGTCACCAATTAAGGCCATACACAGGGTATACTAAAATTATAAAAATAAGAGCTTCCTCAAGAGCGACACATACAACATACGTAGTTAGCTTTGTCTTCAACATAGTCACACAGTGTCTGTACCCACACTGCACAGTTACTGCACTCCACCCAGCCAACTAAGCTTCCCTCACTGCCAGAGCCATCTTCCTTAAAGCAGAAAGCCTATACCTCTAGATCAACTTTGTTTACCTCCTCTATTGTAGACTGCGAAATGACAGGTTTTTTCTTTTGGAGTTTTCGTTTTCTTTTCGTGGAAAAGAAACGTTTCTCTGCAAGCTTATTTGAAGGGTAAATTTTGGGTTTAAATATTGATGATCTTTGCCAATCACATCAAGTCCTCTTGCCACTGATATTGCGGAACAAACGTGACAGAGAGCTGCGTGAATGGCGTCGCTACTCAGCGTATTTTGACTGACTTCTGTTTGTTCTCCAATGGTGCGAAGCGCATTTTTCTTAAGGTCTTCGAGTTCCGTGCAGTTTCTCTGCTCTTTGCTGATGGGAACTAAACTCGCTAAGCCTTGTAGTTTTTCCTCAATGATTTCGATATCGTGGTCCTTTTCGTCGTCGTCACATGCCTCTGACCACAGGATAGGGTCACTCAGGCAGACGGCAGGTATGTGGGTACACACGAAACCTCTGATAGAGTAATCCAAGCATGTGCAGTCGAAAGAGTGCACACAAGCCATGTAGGAGGAACATCTCAATAAACAGGTACACACAGTTGAAATTCGTCGCACACAATAAACTTTCCCTTTCTCCTTACACGACTGAACTTCCTTTACACGACTGTCCTTTTTTGACAGCGCGCCTGTTGGTACTAACTCTGTTTGCTTGTGCTATTTCATGTTCTCTCGTTGCCTAACAGTAGCCTTTCCCTTCTCGGCCTTTATCCATTGCTCATATGCCTTGTCCCTTGAGATCTTCCGCAGTTTGAAAAGGAGATGGTCCACTCGTCTGTTCTCCCTTCTTTCAAAGTAAACTTCCGTCAGAGTGTGATAAAAGCTTTCCACAAACATGCTCGTGTTTGCGCGTGTTCCCTCTCGGAAGCGGCTTGCCCATTCACGCGGTCGTTTGGTATAGTCTCTTTCGAAGTAAGTGGCCATAGCTTCAGATACATGTGATGTTAAAATATGGGGGTACACTATATTTACAGTTGCCTGTTTCGTCTCAATTTGATTCTTCATCTCTACATTCAGTACAAACAGTATGATTGCTTCCTGTGACCTTACTAGTTTCGTGAGACAGTTTGTGCTTTCTCATCTTATGCTTGTGTCAACAGTTTCTTCTGCTAAGTTGCAGGCCACAGGCCTCACACTTGAACCGACTACATGAAATCGCAGGAGTTGACGAGGGCATGACTAGGCCTCCAGCTTGTGAAGACGGAACTGTATGCGAGGATGAAGGTTTTTCAAGGGGAGATGGCTGATTATTAGTGGCGTTGGTTGAACAAGGACTAGCTGTACTTCCTGCTTGAGGAGGTGCAGTGGCCTTTTCTGATGGTGAGGGCCTTCTAATGGGAGATGCCTGATGACTGGCGGTGTTATTCATTGAACAAGGAATAGCTGTCTTTCCTGACTGTGGAGAAGAAGCGTACTTGCCTGATGGCGAAGACTTTTCACCCTTAGACTGCTCATTACTTGTAGCCTTAATTGAGCGAGGAGTAGTTTTACTTTCAACCTGTGATGCTGACTTTTTCGAATTCAGCGACAGCCTCAACTTTTTGTTGGAGTTGACGGCCGTGTCAGGGCGAAGGCAAAAAGAGTGATCATTCCTGGAAGGAAAATAATCATGTCAGTTGGGCTGCAGACGAACATAATCTATATCTATTAATCTATATCTATACTGCCCTCAGCAAACCAAGACATCAGGACTCTTCTCAGATAGTATGAATGTTGGGTTGGCAGTTTAAGGTAGGTTACCTCTTTTTCTTGCGGGCCAAGGAGGTATTGGAAGAGGGGTTTGTCTGAAGTCACCAGGGCAGCACTAATTAGCACAATAACTCCGCATATGTCACTGCAAGTCTGAAGCGGATAGTTACGACATCTCCAGTCACACTGGTGACTTAAATTGGTCGAAGCTGCAGGAGAGTGAACAATGGACACGTGGTTGTCACCATAACCTCCGACACGAGGAAAATGATCTGCGTAGCTGTTAACCAAATCAAGAATATTTGATGGGGGATCTCAAGCAAGTCTATCACAATAGATGATTCTCTTGTAAAGGGCCGAAGCTTGACAACTACGAGAACCCAGTGATTACCAGCATTGTTGGCTCCGGCAATGAACGTTTTCCCATTTCTCTTTTCAACATTCACAGGAAAAACTATTCGCTAAAGGATTCCAAAGTTGAACATTTTTCTTTTCCTTGAAATTTCATTTGCGATGGTGACCACTGTATTTGGACATATAACACTAATTGTCTCCTGCTGCATAGTATTTAATTGATTCAAGACCCACGCGGTATGGTCAGTGAGATACCCATCCTGGACTCCCTGATGCAGCTATGCGTGCAAGCTCATTTGGTGTTAGACCTAAAACAAGAAGTCAATTGATTGTATTGTATCTCCCTCTTTTATTCCGAAGATTTCACTGATAAAAATTTCAAGGACTTATATGCATCAAACAAGAGGTGTCCCCCCTGGGAACATTTTATGTTCTGTTCGTTGTTATTAATTTGATGACACCAAAAGACAATAGCGTTTTGCACGTGGAAAATAATGCTTAAAAAATTTGCAAAGAAACCCATTCTCTAGATTTATGGCTTTCAACCGATTTATTGTTTCAAAATCCTTTATTTCCCGCCATCGATGATGAAAAAAACCTCTGAAATAGTATTATAATCTCCTTAAATGGTCTAAATTAGCATACTCCTAAAATGCTCTAGTTTCAAGTGAGATTTTGCAGATCATCGAGGTTTTGAACGTTACGAGCCCTGAACCCTGCTTTACCGGTGCAGTGCTCTACCATTTCAGCTATAAAGCCAACTGGGATCTGGGCATTTAAGTGAATTCTCAAATCACGATAGTCCCGTAGAGGATGTTTCAGTTAGTGAAAGCGTTACAACAATCACGCAACAGTAATTTTCGATCGCGACGGGATTATCTGCAAAGATTTTTTCAGCCTTTGTGACCCTTTTTTCGAATTAAATTGAAGTTGGTTTGCCTCCTTTTATGAGCTAATGTGTAGCTCCAAATGGAAAAAAAAAATACTCACCATAAGTAGGTAGAAGATCGTCGAAGGGTTTATCCCATATCATGTCTTGAAATGAATCAATAGTTGCTGCGCATATCTCACTCTTAGTTTTTGGCTGATGAAAGCCTTTCGCAAACCACTCCATCTCCGCCTTGAAGGCGCGGGGCATTTGTCTTCTGCGAATAGCCCATTTCCGAATTACCCTTGGCTTCATTTTCAAAACGAGTCCTGGTGCTCATCCTTTCATACGGTTACAAGTTTTCATTCACAAGAATGGTTGACCACCAGGCCTCGTTTTGAAAAAGAGGCCAAAAGTAATTCGTAAATTGCCTATTGTATTAGAAGGATTCATCTCTAAGATCAACAGTGAAAAAGTTAGGATCATTTAAGGGTATCGAGCCGGTTTATTTTATTCAGGAATTTTCAACTTCCCGCAATTTGGCTTTAACAAGCAGGCGTGCTTATCGCACTAGATACCATCTCCTTCTGAGTTATTTCTTATTGTCCAGTCTATTTTCGGCTTGGGTGACGCGCTGTCTCCAATGGCGTTGTTCGATATTCGATATGGCGTCCGCCATATTTGTTTACCTAGCTCAGACCACGTGGCTGATGGGCAATTCAATCCGCAGAACGGCAGATCCGGCCAGAATGTAGACTCCGTATTGCCTCTTGTTTAGTAACAGTCGCTCAAAATATTCTTCCATATAATTTTGCAGTGGAAAGCTCTATTTTATTTCCAACAGCCTCTGGCCAAATGTTTACCGGTCTCCGTTCTTCGAACAAATGAAAATAGACTGAACGAGGATAAAAGTATCGTTTTTGAAAGCATAACAACGTTGGTTGTTGCCTGTCTGGACTTTGCCCTGTGCGTGTGATAAAATGCAGGTTGTTTACAGGGAGCTGACATGCAATGGGGTAAAGTCCAAGGTAGCTAAAAACGAATTTTATTGGTAGAAAACGTCTAAGCACGTGAGAGTTGTGTGGAAAATTGACCGACTGTACCATTATGTTCCCCGTGAAATATTTTTCAGTGAGGCAGAATTATGCCGTAAAATTTACGTTGTTTACTGAAAAATGGCATTTCATTTGAGAAAGTCTAGTCCATACTGGCGAGTGAAAAGAAAACACGCAATTACAGCGGGAAAGTATCGTTTAAACAATATTTGATTCACTGAGAACTTTTAGAAGAAAAGAATTGGATATTTAACATGGCAGTCCACACAGAAAGTAAATTTAACCTGATGGTCTTTTCAACCTCCACAAAGAAAGCAGCCACAGGGCAAAAACCAAGATCATCAATGAAATATAATTTATGCTAATGCATTGCGTAAGTTTTACCAGGGTCAGCAAAACTAGCCCATCCAAAACAAAACGCTCTGGTGCTAAATTCGTGTTAGGCCATTAGCTGACGGTGTCTGCGTTATAATTGAAGGAGCGTTACACAAAACATACACATTTTAACTTGCAATTGGTAGAAGAAATTCCCTGAAGACCTTCCTAATCCCGACAGATCATAGCGATAAAGTCCTTACGAAGGACAGTCATTATACTGGGTAGATGAGCTCACAATTCTTGTAGATGTCATTCTTACCTTGTTCTTTAAGCGAAATTAATAATGGAATTCATCAGTATAGAAATGAAAGATCACTCAGTCGAGAAAACGAAATAAAGTAAGCGCAGGACTGCGTCAACACTTGGTAAACTTCACCTATTCTTTAATTATTCTTATAATAATAATAATAAAGGTCTTTATTAAGAATTATTGTGCATACAGACGTGCAACAATTAACATGAATAGAATGAATAAGGAAAAAGAAAAGGTATTAATTACTATTGAAGAGACATCTATTAATAAAAACTGATTTAAAACGGCTAGTCTGAACCTTAGGCAAAATATAATTATGCGACCTAGTTCTCAACTGCCGTGTTCTCTGGGGAGGTAAGAGATCGCTCAACGCAGTGTTGGTGGAAGAGATCCTTTGCCATAATTTCTTATCTCTATTACAACGGATATCCAAGATACTGTGTTGCTTTAAGCAGTAACCCAGCTTATAACACCTGGCAAAGAGCTTATCAATTCTACTTAAATAATTACTATAAAAAGCACACCCCCGGACCTCAATAGCATATGTAAAAACTGAAAGAATCAAACTTTGAGAAAGTAAGTCCAAATTCTCAATAGGGTAGCCATAATATTTACATATTCTCAAAATATACAACCTAGTGCTAGCCTTACTAAGTAGATAATCAATACGAGTGTCCCAATTAACTGGCACTTTCTCAAAGGTAACACCCAATAGTTTCAGTTTTTCTTTCCTCCCTATGATCTCGAGTGGTTCAGGAGGCGTCTTGGAAGTCTTTCCTCGTAAAAGAAGTTCCCATGTTTTCGTCAAGTTGACTTTCATGCAGTTCTTCTCGGACCATTCAATAAAGGATAGGACTTCCGTTTCGGATTCATCTAAGCCTACATTTGCCTCGATTGGTAAACTAATAGTTATATCATCAGCAAATTTAACTAGAAGATTCTTATTAGTATTAACAGCTTTGATATCGTTAATAAAAATAGAAATAAGACCGGCCCCAGGACTGTACCTTGAGGAACACCCCTATTTATAGAAACATATTCAGTACTATGACCATCGACAACAACTCTCTGCTTTCTATGCAACTTCAGAATACCCGGCCGCTATTGACTGTTATGAATGGATTGCTCCCGCGGTCCCGATATCGAAAAATAATGTTAAAAGACACGACATTTAAACCAGTGGTCCTGCATTCAAGCTTTCCTGAAGTCGAAGAATAATAAAATGATACGGCCGTTAACTAGTGCACCCGTAATCCCGCGCTCACAAAGTCGAAGAATGATATAACGAGAGGGCCGTTAAACTAGCACTAGTTTAACGGCCCTCTCGTTATATCATTCTTCGACTTTGTGGTCGTTAAACTAGCACTAGTTTAACGGCCCTCTCGTTATATCATTCTTCGACTTTGTGAGCGCGGGATTACGGGTGCACTAGTTAACGGCCGTATCATTTTATTATTCTTCGACTTCAGGAAAGCTGGAATGCAGGACCACTGGTTTAAATGTCCTCTCTTTTAACATTATTTTTCGATATCGGGACCGCGGGAGCAATCCATTCATCACAGTCAATAGCGGCCGGGTATTCTGAAGTTGCTCCCATCAGAGTTAATAGAGGGAACCCTCTATTAACTCTGCTCCCATCAACATCTCAAGCAATATTTGATGAGAACTTTTCCCATGTTCCACTCAGTCTCCTTTAGAACGAAGAATAACCATAGTCGTACGTTGATCTCAACTCCGCCGCTTTCTCTACACGACTAATACGTTTCCTTAATTTGCGAACCACTCTCCCAGAGTCACGCGTTGATTCGCTGAAATTTGAAGACCTGTCAAACCACAAATTAGCAAGAACGCTCTGATTGGTGCGACATCGGAAAAAACTACAATCTGATTGGTTTGTGATACACCAAAAAATTACGCCAATTACACTGCTTTGAGATACACCAAAAAAGATGCTTCAATCAGATTGCTTAGAGATGCACCAAATTGCGCTGATCAGATTACACTACACCAAAATACACTAATCTATACGCTAACATATAGTTTTTTTTTAAGCTCAACAAAATATACTAATCATAAACATTCTTTCTCTTTGGCCATCGTAGCTTCATAAGAAATAGCACACAAACTGCAGTTACAAACATGACTGTAAAACGCACGTTGGAAAACAAGATTAGTAAACTTTACTTGACGTTTCGTCATACATCTTCAGAAGTGACAGTTAATAATACACGTGGCAACTTAGTTTAAAGTGCACCTAAACCCAACAATTTTTTCGCTTAACGAAATAAGCTTATTTTTTGGAGTATTTCTGTGCAAAAAATTTTTAATTTGCTCAAATCTTTAATTGTGTGCCTAGTCAAAATACGGAAAATCCACCGCCATCTTGTAATGCGCATTTGAACATTTTATGGAATTTGCGCACTATAAATTTTAATATTATTATTATTATTATCTTGCCCCCACGACCGAGTTTAAAGAGGAATGGCTCTAGCGGGTAATGTGACGTCAAATCGAGAACACGAAAGTCTGCATTTCACACATTTTCACTTGTTGCACACAAACTGCAGTTACAAACATGACTGTAAAACGCACGTTGGAAAACAAGATTAGTAAACTTTACACAACCTTCACACAACCTTCACTTGTTGAAGGTTGTCGTCGATATTGTCCGAAATATGCCGACTAGGTGCGTTGTACGAGGAATGTATGAAGCGCGATACCCTCTTGCAAATTTTGCACGTTGCTACATCCTTCTACAATACACTTAGTCGGCATATTTTCGGACAATATCGACTACAACCTTCCCAAACAAGAAAAAAATTACTCAAAAATCAGACTGTCATCACTACATAAACGACGAAGTCTTAGAAACTGAGAAAAGGGAATGGAATTCTTCACGAGATGGATGCGAAGATGAATACAACAAGTAATTATGTGAATCTGTAGGTTTGTAATGCTCTAGTACATAATCCGTTGCTTTCAAATGAAACTTTGATGTCTAAAAAGGATAGAGAGTGGTCGGAAACTTCCCAGGTGTATTCGAGAGCCGGGTGAAAGGAATTGACTGCGATTATGAATTGAGTTAATTCCTCTCTAGAAGAGGTAGCGCGGATACAGTCGTCAATGTAGCGACCGTAGAGTTCAGGTTTAGGGCCGTTGTATTGGCTGAAAAATTGGTGTTCGACAAAATCTACAAAAAGATTGGCGTAGCAGGGTTCCATTTTGGTATCCATGGCTACGCCATTAGTTTGTTTGAAAAAGTTGTCCCCCAATGAAAAACAATTGTGTGTGAGCACTAGTTCAGCTGAGCGAAGTAGTGTTTCAGATTTAGGTTCCTTAACAGCAGTGTGTTGATCAAAAAAATGTTTGAGGCCAGAAGACCTTCGCCATTAGGATTGACGGTATAAAGAGACGTAATGTCCATAGTGAAAAGGAGTTTGTCTTGGCCAAGAAAATTAGCCGACCCGGGTTGTTAGGTTAACCTAACAACCCGGGTCGGCCCATTGTCTCGGCTTGCAGTTGCCCTACCGAACTTATTTCCAGCTATTTAGACAAAATTATGGCTCCCATCGTCAAAAGTTATACCATCATATATTAAAGACAGCCAACACGCTCTTCAAATTTTTCGTGACTTTAATTTCCTTGGCCTAGACAAACTTCTTTTCACTATGGGCACTACATCTCTTTTGGACGAAGACTTGGACGAAAAGACCGTAATTCTTCGCATCCCTCTCATGTGAAGAATTCCATTCCTTTTCCTCAGTTTCTAAGACTTCGTCGTTTAGGTAGAGATGACTCTGATTTTTTTCACAAATCAGAGTCTATGTGCCAGTTTTTCGAAACACGTGGTTACCCTGTTTCTGTCGTTCAAGCGGGTCACCACCGCGCCCAACTTATCGATCCGCAGTCAGCATTACAAACGTCACTGAAGGAAAATTCCGACCGCATTCCATTTACCCTCACATTTCATCCTCACAACCACTCAGTTAAATCCATTATTCTTAAAACTTTAAATTACTTGAAAACGATCCAGATACTGGCACTATCTTTTCGCAACCTCCACTCATTTCATTGAAATACGACAAAAACATGGGCAATTTTTTGGTCAGGAGTTCATTACAAACTAATGACCAACCCGGCACTTTTAAATGCGCTCGCGCACGATGCAAAACTCGTCCTTTTATTCACAACGCTGAAAAAAAAATCGAGACTCAAACGATCCATTTAGATCACCGATCACTTCACGTGCACCTCAGTCAACGTCATCTTTTGCATAACTTGCACTTATTGCAAAAAGCTATTGACCACTTTCATAAATGGCTGCCGGATTAAAATTCTTTTGATTAAATTTAAATTGGCCTTTCCGGCCTCGTTCTCCAGTTCAAAATTCAAATGAATACATTATCTCAAGCGAGGCAAGTGAGGCTAATTTGAATTTAAACAAAAGAATATCAATCCGGCAGCCATTTATGAAAGTGGTGTATACATCGGCGAAACAGGAAGACGACTAGATGACCGATTCCGAGAACACCTTCGCGGCGTAGAAAGGAATGACAAGGACGCATCAAAACCAGTCGCTAGACACTTAAATCTACCTAATCATTTTAAGCAACATATGGCAATCTGCGGTCTTTTCGGTAACCCGGAAAGCTGCAAAACTCTGGAACAAAAGTTTATCTTCCAAATCGGCACCCTTAATCCCACAGGTATCGACGAACGCTTTTCATTCTACTAATTTATTCGTGTTTTTCTCGTCGCCATGCCCCCACCAATAGCTTCACTTTCCGCATATAAACCCACATAACCCACATTCGCTCTGACAAAGGGCTAACCCTCGAAACGTCAGGTTTTTAACTCTTTACTGTGGCCAATTTACAATTTCAACTTACTTGATAAATCAGATACAATGGATATATGAAGTTCATATATTTTGAACTGCGGTATTAAATACGTATGATGCACGATCCTTCGTAGTAGATAGCGCTATTTATGTAATAGCGAAGGTTTGATTTTCAGGTCTGATTTTCGCCATTGCATAAATAGTGCTATCTACTGCTAAGGATCGTGCATCATGCGTATTTATCATCACGGGTTTATTACGAATCAACTTAACGGCCTGCTCCCAGTTGGCTTGTTAGCTCAATTGGTAGAGCGCTGCATTAGTATCGCAGAGGTCAGTGGTTCGAATCCCGTACAGGCCTGATTTTTTTCAGGTCTGATTTTCGCTATTGCATAAATAGCGCTATCTACTGCGAAGGATCGTGCCTCATACGTATTAGTTGATATTACCAAATCATCCTCACGGTCATAGGTGGTAATGCAATATCTCTGGCTCCTACACTAAACAGTGATCTGTGTAAAATGAAATAAAGAGTATTGGCTTTTTATCAAGTAATAATAATGATGATGATGATGATTGTGGTGGTGGTTGTGATAATAATAATAATAATAATAATAATAATAATAATCTAGTTCGTATGAAAAGAATTTCAAATAATAATAATAATAATAATAATAATAATAATAATAATAATAACAAAGTACTAATTTTACGTCCTGGGTTACGTGAGGATCGAATTGCCCTCACGACGAGTTTCCTGAGTTATCTTGGTGTTGCATTTTCTTAAAAGCAAGTCTCTTGTTAAAGGTAGTCTTGTTGAGTATTCTGTAATGTATTCTAGTAACTGGTTTTGTTTGACTCGTGATTCAAAGGGCAGTACCTTGGCGGAAAATTTATTAAGTGTTCTGTACTAAGCCGTCATTCAGGCTCAACTTCCAACGGTGGCCTTGTTTAGATTTGTCATCTGATTCTGGTTTGGGCCTTCCCTTAAGTTCTTGTCTTGGCTTCGGCGTAAAGAATGTGCTGTTTCATTTGACCTGCTGTTCATTTGGTAATAGGTTGATTTTGTTGTTCCCTGAAATTATTCACTGCAATTTTGAAGAATCAAACGGATTCAAAACCTGTATTGGCCCCCAAAAACGTGACACTTTCACTACGAGGTGTGCGACGCTCCACACAGCAGATGGAGAAAAGGTTTAACCAAATTCTCTCGAAACTACATGCTTCGCGTATACATTTCCCTGACACACTTTCAAGATAAGAACATATTAATTCAATACACTACTTCTTCTAGTTAAGAAAGATAGATGAACTTTGTTTAGCTTGACACGCACGCCAGCTGCATTGTGTATACAGACGTGCGGAAGCACGCACGACGATGTCATGACAAATGTCTTCTTGGCTCGGCAAGTCTCGCCAAATTCTACAGAATATTGTGCTACGCTGTTAGATCCTCCATTTAATACCTCACTTTTTCATGAGTGAAAAGTTGCCCATAGAAGGCAAAAATGTGTCGTCACACGTACTATTCTCCAGCTCCTCTCAACTCTTTTTTTTTTTCCCAATTGCAAAGAGACCTCTCGGGTCGGGAGATCACAGCTGTTCGTAAGAGGGAAGCCTCCGGAGAGAGGGAAAGGGGCTGTACTTGTAGCAATGTTTCCTTTTGCAGCAGACCCACTTGGGCATGATAGACAAACATGCACACACAGAGATTGCCTAAATGGTTACTATCCGTTTATTTCATTTGGCCACAAGAAAAATTACGAGCTACGACAATAAAAGATAATTCAAGCTCAGATTCACAGGAAAAAGTAACAAGGAGCTCGGGAGTAAACCGGTAGAAATAATTCTACCGATCCCATTTATTTACTTTAACTACTTCCGTCACTTACTGTAAATGGTTCGAAGAGCATTAAACTGAAAGTTAATCGTCGCGTGTCCATGGAAAAACATGTTTGTTCGATAACGAGGTAAACGGAAAGTTCCTGTGAGGCATTCCATGTGAAACTGGTCGTTTAGAAGGAAACAGTAGCAAAAGATTGGTGAAAGTATGAAGATGCGACTGAAGTTTAATACGCTTAATACGGTGGCCCAGAAGGCTTAACGCAAACAAAAAATATACTGCAGCAAATAAAAAATATACTGCAGCAAATTCAAATATACTGCAGCAAATGAAAAAAATCAGAACGCAAAGAAAAAAAAGCACCGCAGCAAATAAAAAAATGCAACGCAAACAAAAAATACTGCAGCAAATAAAATATGCAACGCAAACAAAAAAAAAAGAAAACGCAAACAAAAAAAATTGGAACGCAACGCCAAGGAAGACTGGGTAATAGTTATTAGTTTCCCGCCAAAACAGCATGAATTGGAACTCGCTTTTGGTTATGGACGAAAGCGATCTGCGTAGGATTATAGATCACTTTCATCAAGGGTATGCAAATAGAGTTATTATCGATTTTTCAAAGGAGCAGCATGGTACTATCATAAGTTTAGCAACTTTGAAACGACGGCTAAGAGGATACGGCCTTCGAAGAAGGGGGTCATCTGTTGACGATCAACAGCCGAGGAACTTAATTCAAAGTGTAAGTTCAGGACACGGGGAACTTCAGGGACATAGATCAGTATGGCATTCATTGCGAACAGAACATCATGTTCATGTTTTAAGACAACGTGTTGCCAACATTTTGAGAGAATTGAATCCGCAAGGAGTTCAACAAAGAAGACGACGGCGTCTGAAAAGACGATGATATTCAAGTTGTGGTCCCAATTTTTGCTGGCAAATCGACGGTATTATACTTGAATTGATATAGATTGAAATTCATCTGTAAACAGCCTTGCATAATCCCCGATCATCCTCGAGCGCCTTCAGGGTTTTAAGATTAAGGATTATAGGCATCTTTTGGGCAAGGATTTAGAGTACTGCAGCTTGACGACCATAACAAGGATTTCTCTGGAGACAAACAAACTTGAGGGAACAGAGAAAAACTGCAAGAGTGACTCAATTGAGTGTGATTATATTGGACGAAACAATTTTAAATTCCCTCGGGTTTGTATATAATTATATCTACATATTTTTTTTCTCGTATATTTTTAATTTGGAATGTACGTATATCTGAGCTTTTAAACTTTCAGTTATTTTGTTATAGAGGACCCTCCTTAAAACCACTTGACGTGATGGGAGTGTTCTCTTAAAATATGATTTATTATTATTATTATTATTTCATTTGTCTCCAGAAAAAATCGCTGCCGTGTCAGTATGACGTCAATGCTTCACTACTCTATTCACCACGAGTAGAATTGTTGATTGTTAATTCAAGCAACATTATGGATTATCAAGACTTCCTCTTCTCTCCTCTAACAGGGCCTTACAAAATTATTATCATATTCCTGATCATCACCATTATATATTGTCATTATCACTAACATGGTAATCATACATCCCTTTAATCATTATTGATACCATATTTTGTTTGGTTTTGAAGGTTACGATAAGCTTAAACCATTTGGGTTCCCAATACACGGGGCAATAGATGGCTACAGCCGAAAAGTGCTTTGGCTTAAGGTGGCTAAGTCTAATAATAAACCAGAAGTTATTGGTGTTTTTTTTCTTGGTTGTGTCAGAGAATGCTCTGGATGTCCCATTCTTGTAAGAACAGATTGTGGCACAGAAAATGGCACTGTGGCTGCTATCCAATCATATTTTAGGCAGGAAGGCACTGATGAATTTGCTGGTGAAAAATCTCATAGATATGGAACATCACCAGCAAATCAAAGAATCGAATGTTGGTGGTCATCTCTAAGACGAGCAAGAACATCTTGGTGGAGAGATAATTTCAGTAACATAGTAAACACTGGATTAGTGGACACTAAGCTTAGCAAGGAATGCTTGTGGTTTTGCTATGAAAGGGTACTTCAAGATGAATTGGACAAAGTGAAACATCATTGGAACACTCATCGAATACGCCCATCAAGGTATAGCACAGTGCCTGGCATTCCTAATGTACTTTACCACTTACCTCATCGTTCTGATGGTATGGACTGTACGGTGAATATTCCAGCTGAAAAGATAAATGCTATGGAAGTATATGTACATGATGATGATAATGATGATGATGATGACGATGATTCAGCTATATACCAAGAGTATTTTGATTTTGTTCTGCATAATGAGATGCTTCAGTTCCCAAACACTCCTGATGAAGCGTTCCATCTCTTTAAAACCTTATTAATTATTGCTAACAGGTAACTCTGCAAATGAACCCTAGTAGGGAATTATAGATGTACAGCAAAAGGAAGTTGTCATGATATAGTTTCAGATTTATGATTAGGTACTTGACTGTATGTTTATGGAACTTAACTTAAGAAAAAATGACTGCATGACTACAAATAAGCAAGCACAGGTATCAAGTAATCAATTTAATTATCAAATACAAAATTGTTAATTCTTTATAAACATCAAGGCTTGTTAATTTACAAACGGATAACATGTACTACATTGTACTATTTGTAAAATGATAAACTTTGTGCAACCCCAACTTAACTGTAACATGTGACATAATTGTCATAGAGTGCAATATATAAACCCATGGAACAGTATTCCCTAAACAAATGTAATCTACAAATGCATGATAAATTTCAACTGTGAAAGAAATTATAGTACTTTAAGTCAAATAGTTATTTAATAATAGTTGAAATAAAAATAGAAAAGGTTATAGGACTATAATTATAAGGAATTTCATGGGTATATATTATTTGAGCTCTAAAAAAATCATACAATGTCATTATCTGCTTGCATTTAATAGTAGAGTTGTTTTCAGAAATACATGAAACTTGTATCAAGTAGTATGTGCATAAGTCAATAACTTCAAAAGGAAACAATGGTATAGTAATCACTTCTGTGTATTATTTTAGTGACTGTTTCAATTGTTTATGAAAACCACTCTAATCATTTACTTCAGAACTGTCAAACCTATCAAAGGTAACATTTTTAAAACACTGCAACTTGATTAGTTTACTAATGGCAAAGTTGCTCCACCTGCTAAAAAGTGTTTATACATTCTGCAACGTAAAACACATGACTATGATTGTAAACTTTTTTCTAAACAATGCCAAAACCTGGAGAGTTAAGCATGCAGTATATGAAATCTCCTTTAAATGACCCATAACTAGATAACAGATTGTCTGTAACTGTAATATACAGTACATTAGAGGAAGTGCTAACGTAGAGCTTTTTATTCCCCTCGTGTATGAAAACAATTGAAGGCTTGGGATGTAAACCTAATGGAGGGATACTCCTACTCCCTGTTAAAAATGCTAATATACCTTCAAGAGAAATATTTACTGTAACATAGGAATCAGTACTACTATCATAGACCTCACTCTTAACAAGACCTTGTTCAACACCTTCCAACAATTGGTTCCAATAAAAAAGAATGGTCTTTTCTTTTTCATTTTTGTTGCTTCCTTCAGGAGCTAACTTGACAGTAAATAGGCCATCTATTAATTCTGCAGTTAAAGTACTACTAGAAAATTCCAATTTTTTCCTTGCCTCAATGGGGTGATTCCTCGGCATATGTAAAACCCCAACTGCATTTAACCCATCAATAAACTGATTCATTTCACCAAGAGAAGGTGTCAAAGTGTAATGGATTGTGGCAGCTGTTAAAAACTCGGCCTTATTGGAAAAGACTATTGCTTTGGTATAGCCCATATCATGAAATGATTCACTGAAATAAGAGTTACCTTTCTGCAGTAAATGGTTTGAACCCGGGGGTAACATGTGAAGGTGTAGTCTGATCGTCCGGGTGAGTGTAGTCCTGAGAAGGACTGTTGTCGGTGGTAGTGACTGACGTTTCGACAACCTGTGCGGAAGTCATCATCAGAGTCAAGTGGCTTGACACTCACCAGGACAATCAGACTACACCTTCACAAGTTACCTTTCTCTTCAAATAACTTTGGGTCATCTACACTATTTAATTCTTTCAACTCTCGTTTTACATCTTTATTAGGAATACTGTCAATATTGCTCTTAACATGCTTAACATCACCGTGTAAAAGATAGTCCACAACTGGTGGAGAGAAAAACTGGGGACCCCCACTACCATTAACAATGGCCAAACGACAACATAAACCATACTTGAAGTAATCATTTTGCTGAAGTGCAATTAGATTATGTGCAAAGACTTTACCATTTCCTTTTTCCATTTTCAGGCTTCCCATTAATCACCCAGATTGTTTATTCACTGCGACGGTCCACCTAATATACTAATACACATATCTACCAAAGTTCAGTTCAGACCATTTAATTTCAAACATTAACTTCATTAAACAAAATTTATCAATATAACAGAGCCGTTTTTAAAGTCCTGCACTAGCCCTCACAACAGCCTGCCCCCAAGCCCCCAATCAGTAACCTCTAAAATTGAGAAATTTATCAAATCAAACCTCATGTAGGATTTCTCTTCCAATTCAAGCGCTTTGTATTCACACAGCAATTGAAGATCTTCAGTAAATGTGTTTGTTGTATCAGCTTCAGTCTCCTCAGGAATGTGTATAATACTTTCATAACTTTCCTCTCCATCTGAATCATCAGAAACATGGAGTATGTCCCCATACTGTCTGTGAACATACATATAGTCAAGGCCATTGGATGTCTGATAAACTTGGCTTTGGTTTGAACTGCTCATGCTTGCATTGTTTGCAATGGAGGTGCTGGCATTTGGGGTGAAATGATCTTTCTGGCTTTGGTTTGAACTGCTCATGTTTGTATTGTTTGCAATGGAGGTGCTTGCACTTGAGGTGAAGACTTTCTGGCAGACAGGGCATTTTGCAGTGGAATCACAATTGACTAACCACTCTTTGAGACAAACCTCATGAAAAACATCCCCACAACTATTTGGCTTGGCAGCAATTTCATCTTTAGATATTTCCTCCAAACAAATTGCACAACAAACATTGGGCTGTTTTTCTTAAGTTGGATGAAGGACCCTGAGAGTGAGAATTCATAAACTCACATTAGCTTATAATTTCTGTCAAAAAATCCTCTCCCTGTAAAAAAATGCTAACCCTTTGCCCAACCTCCACCCCCCCGTGGGCTTGGCATAGATAAGTGAGTGCATTAGCAAAGTTTTAATTATGATTTTGACATTTCCTAAAAAACTTTTAAATCCCCCGCCACAGGACAAAAGAAAAGTATAAGAATAAACACTGTCATCACTAAAAATACTAAATAACAGGCCCCTAAAGCAATGAAATCTTTTAGGTAATGAAGTTAACATCTAAAATGCCCCTACGTTATTCCCCTAAATATCACCACTTCTTCTTTTTGATTTATATGTAAAACAATATACTTTAACCACTTACTTTAGCTGAGCTATCATAAATGCTCTTCTGCAACTCTTCATCATCACTGGACGTTTCTGATTCGCTTTCCACGTTTGACATCTTGGGCATTTTGGAAAACAGAAAATCTGATTTTGTACTGATAAACAATGTTATTCTCTTGTACTGCCTTCCAACTTCTTCTCTGCATTTCTCTAATACGAAGGGCTCATTAGATCCTGGTATATTGACTATCTTGCTACTGTCGAGGTAAAGAAGAACATACTCTAATCCATCATGCAGGCTTTTATCGTGACTTGTATGTTTAGCGACTGCTTTCTCCTTTATCTGATTTGCACTTGCATCTGTGGTAGTAGTAATTGGCAATGTCTTCCCTCTACACTTTTTAAGTTCACCATGACAGTATTTCATTACTCCTATATTGACAATAACATCCTTCTTCTTACTAGCAGTAGTCACTTTCGGTTTCTTCCCTTTGGGCTCTAACTTTCCTCTTCTTTCTTCTTCTTTCCTTTTTCTAAATTTGGAAAATCTTATGGTAGAAGCCTTAGTAGGAGATGTCGATTTAGAACCGCAATTCGAACAAAATTTTGCCAATTGTGGGAAAGACTTTCCACATTCGCTGCAAAACATGGTTTCAGAAAGGTGAACAAGCTAAGGATAGAACGAGTGTTGGTGGGAAACTAAGAAAGAACTATTACCCAGTCATCCTTGGCGTTGCGATTCAATTTTTTTTTTTTGTGTTTTCTTTTTTTTTTGTTTGTTTGCGTTGCATATTTTAATTGCTGCAGTATTTTTTGTTTGCCTTACATTTTTTTGTTGCGGTACTTTTTTTTTTTGCATTTTGATTTTTTTTATTTGCTGCAGTATATTTTTTATTTGCGTTGAGCCTTCTGGGCCACCGTAGCTTAATCTATAAAATTCAGTAAAATATCATGTAAACACTTCCTTCAAAAAAGCTTCTAAATTATAACAGATGTTTCCTTTGAATTTTTTGCGAGATAGTACATGTATCATTTCAATCAATCAATCAATCAAAGTTTATTGTCTAACGTGAGGCATGGTTGCCCAATTGCCCGAGCCAGAGGCTCATGTATAAAACGGTAGACTATAAATTAACTTAAAGATCTTCTTTTTATATTTAAAACAAACCCATTCACAGTTAGCTGAGAAGGTCATTGGTTTGTGTCCGCCAAGTTGAAGCTAGTTTGCATTTATTTATCACAAGCCAATTTTATTGCTGTCACCGAGGAAGAACTTTGTAAGGATTCAGAATTCCCTGTGAAGTTGAAAAAAATATAACATCTGTCAACACCTAACAAGAAAAAGAAACAACCAAACCTGCTAGCATTAGAAACAAACAAACAAACAAATAAACAATAGGATTTGAAAAAAGGTTCAAGGACCTTCAAGCCTTGACGATCGTGGAATGGATAAGAAAAACTCAGAGATTCTAAAACTTTAGGATGACTGAGGATGAATCCTAGAAATTGGAGTTGGAATCCTTTGTCAATCTCATGATCAGATCAAGTGCTGATGGGAGTTGACAGCTTTGGAATTTTTAGTGCGGATGCAACAGATAAATTAAAATTTTGTCCTTTGATTTTGTTGGGACAATTCTAGTTTTATTCGCTAGTGCGGAAAAGCCCTCTGTTAGAATCATTAACTATTACGACTGGAGAGGTGTGCAAATCACTATACTCACTTACTTATTAGCCAATGAATAAAGGCTGATAGTTTCTAAAGAAACTCTTTGGGGCTGCGTCGGTGGGGGTAACAAAATAATTTGAATATATCAACAAAGTTGAAATGCTAAATTGTTACGATTATAAAAGCTGATGTTTCAAGCGTTAGCCCTTCGTCGGAGCGAATAGAGGAATTGTTGGTTGTGTGTGCTTTTAAAGGCAGAAAATGGAGCTACGTTATTGGTGGAAACATGGCAGCGAGAAAAACACAAATAAATTAGTGGAATGAAAAGCGTTAGTTAATACCTGTGGGATTTAGACTGCCAGTTCGGAAGATGAGCTTTTGTTCAAGAGTTTTATGGCTTTCCGTGCTACCTAAGTGCAAGGAAAGATCGCAGATTGCCATATGTTGCTTAGAATGATTAGGTAAATTAAAATGCCTAGTGACTGCTTTTGATGTGTCCTTGTCATTCCTCTCCACGTCGTGAAGGTGTTCTCGGAATCGGTCACCCACAGGTGGCCCAAGTTCTGTCGCAAAATTGATGTTCGACAAAACCTACAAAAGGATTGGCATAGCTAGGTCCCAATTTGATGCCCATGGCTACACCATTGGCTTCTAATTTTTCAGAGTTTAATTTCTTTGGCCAAAAAAGCTTCTTTTCACCATGGATATTACGTCTCTTTACACTGTCATTCCTAATGGCGAAGGTCTTCTGGCCCTTAAACATTTTTTTTGATCAACGTACTGTTAAGGAACCTAAATCTGAAACACTACTACGCTTAGCTGAACTAGTTAACACACTCAATTGTTTTTCATTCGGGGACAACTTTTTCCAACAAACTACTGGTGTAGCCATGGGCACCAAAATGGGACCTAGCCATGCCAATCTTGATGTAAGTTTTGTCGAACATCAATTTTTCAGCCAATACAACGGCTCCAAACCTGAACTCTACGGTCGCTACATCGACGCCACCTCCTCTACCAGAGAGGAGCTGACTCAATTCATAACCACAGTCAATTCTTTTCACCCGGCTCTGAAATATACCTGGGAAATTTCTGACAATTCTTTATCTTTTTTAAGACATCAAAGTTTCAATTGAAGACAACGGTTTATGCACTAGTGTGTATTACAAACCTACAGACTCGCATAATTACTTGTTGTATTTGTCTTCGCATCCATCTCACCTTAAGAATTCCATTCCTTTTTCTCACTTTCTAAGACTTTGTCGTTTATGTAGTGATGACTCTGATTTCCACCATAAATCGGAGTCAATGTGCCAGTTTTTCGATAAACGTGGTTACCATGATTCTGTTGTTCAAGCGGGTTACCACAGCGCCCAACTTATTGATCGACATTCAGGACTACAAACGTCACAAAAGGAAGATTCCGACCGCATTCCATTCACTCTCACGTTTCACCCTCACAACCACTCAGTTAAATCCATCATTCTTAAAAACTTTAAATTACTTAAAAACAATCCAGAGACAAGCACTATCTTTTCACAGCCTTCGCTCATTTCATTCAAATGTGACAAAAACATAGGCAATTTTTTGGTCAGAAGTTCTTTTCAGACTAATGACCAACCAGGCACTTTTAAATGTGCTCATGCACGATGCAAAACATGTCCTTTCATTCACAACACTGAGAAAATATCGGGACCCAAACGATCCATTAAGATCACCGATCACTTCACGTGCAACTCTGCCATTGTAATCTATTGCATAACTTGCACTTATTGCAAAATGATTTACATCTGCGAAACAGGAAGAAGACTAGGTGACCCACAGGTGGCTCAAGCTCTGTCACAGGCTCTTTCACAGTGAATAATTAAAGAGTTTGTATAGTGGTTTAGTTGAACTTGCTTTTGAGCTCCATAAATGTAAAGTTGTGTGAAATAATCAAAGAAATAAAGTCTTACCTTCATAGAGAGTAGTCTTTGTTGTTCTCCTCGCGATTTGAGGCTGTTTTGATGTGTTTTAGCTTGATGCCCTAAATTACTGTGCATAAAATACGGGTTTTATGCACGGTAATTTAGGGCATCAAGCTAAAACACATCAAAATGGCCTCAAATTGCTAGGAGAACAACAAAGACTACTCTCTATGAAGGTAAGACTTTATTTCTTTGATTATTTCACACAACTTTACATTTACGGAGCTCAAAAGCAAGTCCAACTCAAGCACTATACAAACTCTTTTAATTATTCACTGTGAAAGAGCCTGCGACGGAACTTGGGCCACCTGTGGGTGACCGATTCCGAGAACACCTTCGCGACGTGGAGAGGAATGACAAGGACACATCAAAACCAGTCGCTAGACATTTTAATTTACCTAATCATTCTAAGCAACATATGGCAATCTGCGGTCTTTCCTTGCACTTAGGTAGCACGGAAAGCCATAAAACTCTTGAACAAAAGCTCATCTTTTAAACTGGCAGTCTAAATCCCACAGGTATTAACGAACACTTTTCATTCCACTAATTTATTCGTGTTTTTCTCGTTGCCATGTTCCCACCAATAACGTAGCTCCATTTTCTGCCTTTAAAAGCACACACAACCCACAATTCCTCTATTCGCTCCAACGAAGGGCTAACGCTCGAAACATCAGCTTTTATAATCGTAACGGTGGCCAATGTACCATTTCAACTTTGTTGATATATTCAAATTATATACTTATTAACCAGGTTTGTATTGTAATAAGACTTGAGATACTTTCCCAGTGCCTTGCTATAGAACCTAATGTAGTTAAAACCTAGTAATTTAAACCAGTTACCTTAGGATCCAGATGTTGTTTGATGTTTTTCATTAGATCCACTGATGTTGATGATTTTGAATAATGTATGTAATTGGCTTTCTTGAATCCTAGGCCGTGCTCCGCGCTGATGCTCCCGCCATGTTTTGCTAAAAAGTAATGGCTACAGTTACAACTGTTACCAAAGTAATTTCCAAACCATTGATAAAATTCTGTTCACGTTGCCTAGATCGAGTCAAGCATTTTCAGCAGAAGTATGCTTTCCTGTAATTACAGAAATCTGTTATCTCTCGAGGGTCCTTTTGAAATGTTGGCATTTCTTCGGTTTTGCAGTTTGTGTTTCACAATAGTTTTTCTTTAGTTTAGTGG
This sequence comes from Stylophora pistillata, assembly GCF_964205215.1. NCBI lineage: Eukaryota > Metazoa > Cnidaria > Anthozoa > Scleractinia > Pocilloporidae > Stylophora > Stylophora pistillata. The sequence goes on along the minus strand of NC_142521.1, from coordinate 23,805,197 downwards.
TATGTTTTTCTCTTTGGGATAACAAAATTTGCTTTTGCTTTGATTAATTTCCTTGTCTGCATCCATGACTGCAAGTCATTGGTAATAATATTTATATCTTAAAGCCTCTCTTGCGAATCCACTGAAAAGTGTAAATTGCAAAACTCGAAACCGTCCAAACCCTGGGTCCAGATGGGAAAATCGGAACCGCTGAAGCGCGCAGCATTAGCCAATCAGATTCGAGGATTTAGGAGTCGGACCGCTTGGGAGTAAAGACAGTTATCTTGAAAATATCATACTTACCTTACGCTAGGCAATAAGTTATTTGTAATTGTTAAGAAGGTCACAACATAACTTTATTCGTTTGCTACTCCCTTAACTTTTAACCAATGCGCCGTAAGCGACAATCGACATCTGTTTACCTTGGCTTTTTAATTTTTTTATTGTCAAGTTGGTTACAAATAGACACAACATAATTTTAATTCGTATGTTACTCGCTTGACTATTTACCAACGTGCCGTATGCGACAATTGACATCTGTTTACCTGCGGTTTTTTATGTTATTTTCAAGGTCAAAAACAGACACAACAGAGCTTTATTTGTATATTACCCGCATGACTTTTCTTAAAAACATGTATTGTTAAAAGACATAATTGAAATATTGCAAGCATTTTCATTAAGTGTGCTTTTAAGTGTTAAGAAAATGAATGGAAATAAATATATAAGCAAAAGCCATTCAGTTAAATAAAATAAGCAGTTGACAGTTTTCTATTTCAATGGCGGTCTTACTTTGCAAGTACAGTAATTGTCATCTTTTCCTGAGAGAAAACAGTTTATCTTTCTTAAATTTTAATATGGCACCTTCAACACCTCTTTCTTTAAGGTGACCTTAAGGGTAAACAATTCGTGCTTTTCATCTTCCGCACTGAATCTATAAGCAACTGACTTGTGTGAATAACACCTAGTCTTTTTGGGGGTTGGTACTTGTGTATGCCCCTTCTTCCTCGAATTCTCTGTTTATTCTGCTGTTATGTAACAACCTTGCAAGGTTATTTTCTCTTAACCCATTAATGGCCGCAGCTTTTGTGGAAAACTGTGTTTTGAAGCTAGTTGAGCAGATTTCGGGTCACTGTTGTGGTTTTAAAAGCTCAAACTTACCAAAAACCCCTTGACAGCTCGTGCACTCGACGGCCTTTCCATCCAAATGCAAAATGGCGGCCTGAAAATCTCGGGCACGCGCAGAGAGCAAAATTTTGACCTAGTTTTTGGGTTGAAAAGTCATGCCCCACTTACGACTTCTACTTTTCTCTCTTTCTCCTGCCCTTTTTTCCCCCTCTCCTTGCCTGAAGTTTCTCCTCACTTGCTGGAAATTGAGTAGGCTTCATTTTGGTGTTGAGATTTTTCAGAAACTACTCATTATTTTCAAAGCACATGCTCGGAAAGGTAGGTGGGTAGTGAAACACGATTTTTGTGCAGATTTTCAGGTCAAAGTGACACAGTTTTTTGGCTATTTCTCCAATCTCCTTCACTCAATTGCACTCATTCTGGTATCGTCTGTAAGATATTTTCAACCTGTTCAAGTAGGTGCTCAAATTCGTGCTCCAGGGTTAAAAGTGATGACGTCACAAGGCATAGAAAGGGTGTGGGTCCCCATGGGCGCATACGGGCGCACTGGACGTCAATGGGTTAAGATATCTTTCCAAGTATGTTTCTAGTTCAGCCAATAAGTTTTATAATTTCTATATTACCAATCTTGTTTCTGATTTGGTCGATCGAAACCGCAAAAGTATGAAATTTTAGGTAGAAGGTTATTTTGTAAAGCGTAAGCAACTCGAAGGCGCATACTTAGCATGCAGGAACTGTTGCACGTAACTTAACGTGATTTTCTGGTTGAGATGGAACGATGACGATGCAAGAAATTTGAAAGCCTAGTAGTGTCACCTTTAGTGTTGCCTTTCTAAGCTGGTGAACAGCATTTTCAATCAGAATAGAATTGAATTGAGTAGAGTTGAGAGTTGAGATCTGAGCTAGTACCGTCAGCAGTAACTTGTAATAAGAAATCAGAACAAGAAATGAAGAAGTATTTCCTGAGTATGAAGATTTATTATCCGTCTACACCTAGACGAGTACGAATAACATCATAGACGAGTACGAATAACACCATAGACGAGTAAAAATATCATGTGGTATTTGTACTCGTCTATTGTAGTACCAGCTAAACTGCTTTTCTCGCATCGTGCAAGCAAAGAATTGGATTGTAGTTATGGAAAAAAAAGTGGCGGACAATTTCAATTATATTTCCGACGACGAATAGTCAGAATGGCTGGCAAATATAGATCCATGTTCATTTGATGAATCGAATGAAGAAAAACAGCTTGATGACCAGAAAATTTCTTCACTAAATGAAGAAAATAGAAACAGCAACACAACAACGCGCCAATTCCGTTCCGCTTTGCATCCTTCTGTCACGCACTCCTGTAAATAAATATCCGTGAAATTCGCCCGCAGAAACAACAGTTTGGGATGTTGGATAATAAATAACTTATTAGACGTTTTGTTGTGTAGTATCGCTGAGTATTTTTACTCGTTATCTGTATTTTGACTCGCCCTACGTCAAAATACGACACAACTCGCAAAAATACTCAGCGATACTACACAACAAAATGTCTAATAAGATATATGTATTTCACTATGAAAATGAAAAAGTATATCACTACGTATAAGAATCTTAATGGAATTGCTCCACCATATCTCGGATCACTACTGGAAGAACGAAAAATGGCGTACAACCTCAGAGGTACCCTAAAATTGAATCTACCAAGAGTTACTACAAGCTCCTATAATAATAATAATAATAATAATAATAATAATAATAATAATAATAATAATAATAACTTTATTTCAGTGTCAAACTTCTAGCTAGCCTGTAATAGGCTTGCTAATCGGATTACATTCCATTAGTAAGCCTGTAATAGGCTTACTAATGGATTACAATCGTTCGGATATGCTGCTCCTCAAGCATGGAATACACTGCCTGATAACAAAAGAACGTCTTAATCTCTCACTGTTTTTAAGCGCGCTATTCGTAATATTACTGCGTAGACGAGACTAAGGATAATGATATATATGCGTGTGCATAGTAATTTTTAGTATAATTTCAGAGCTGAGCAAAGAGTTTCCAGCAATCTGATGGGTCGAGCGGTTCCTTATATGACGCTATATAAACCGCTCCAGGCAGTTTATATAAAATGTTAAAATAACTGCTAATAAATGTTACTAAAATGTTATGATTTTAGAAATTTCTCTATTGTTCAGCTTTGAAATTTTACTAAAACAATTATTCGCCACAGGGTTGGTGAATATTGTCGAATAATCCCCTCGACTTCGTCTCAGGGGTTATTCGACGATATTCACCTCGCCTTCGGTGAATAATTGTTAAATATTCCTTTTTTTTTAAACAATTCTGCTGTATTTCTTAAATTTTAATCATACTCGGAGATACTAGCTCTCTCGAGCTATTCTAAATCCGAGTTTAAATAGTTTGTATGTATGTGTGTGTGTGCGTGTGTGTGTGTGCGTATGCGCGTGTGTGTATGTGTGCGTGTGCGTGTGCGTGTGTGTGTGTGTGTGTGTGTGTATGTGTATGTGTAGTGTTAGATAAACCGTCTAACAGTATTACGCGACAATCAACTCCTGTTTACTGGAGTTTTGATCGTTTGAGTTTTGATGGGTACAAATCTACATGCGGGTTGGGAATGAACCAATTCACACTGATTACGAATTGACTGAGTACGAAACGAGTGCATACCAAACAAACAATTTAGCGCTTCACATTGTTGTCATGGAAACGACAACGTTATCCATCTTCCCTTTTCTGCATGAGTTTCTACTGCTGAGTAGTTTATGGCCAATCTGGGCAACGCCACGGAAAAGTAGAAAAGGAAATAATTGGTTGAAAAGTGCTGACGATTTTACAGTGGTTAAGGAAGAAACAAACCTGTCCACTGATAAACATAAGGCTCAATGGAATTTAACACTTGTTCACTGAACTCTGGTGTTGTGAGATTCAAATGTAAGTTACCTGTGAATAAGAAAAGAGACATTAAAAGATGGAGACTTAATGCTATCTTTTTCTTTGGCAAAAAACAAAAAAATTCTGTATCGTTCATGGCTGAGACTGATAGATCCTGTCCATAAAGCCATAATTTGTTAAGAAATGACTAACATTTTGGCACAGTTATTTTTAGTCAAGGCTGTAAAAATGTAGATCACAATAAAGTCCTAATATTCTACTTCAGCAACTTGAACCAACAAAGCATGATGACATGATGCCAACATCGTATACCCAGATTTACCGAAATCAAAAATTTTAATGCAATCACACCTCGACAGAAACTAAACAAAAGTTTTCTTCGCTTTTGGGAAGGGAGATCGATTTGATCAGGGGTGGGGCATCAACTTTTGTTGTTGGGGGGTACTGCTGAGTTGATGATGTGGTGGCATAAGAAAATGATCTCTCAGGTTTCATGCCATAGAAACTTTGATTAACTCTGACAGCCATGCAAGTCATTCTTTTATACAGACTTCAACATAACGTTTTTAAAGCAAAAGGGTAGTAACACTCACAATCTCCAAGGTGGCCATATCCAACACAATTAGTCACCAGGTCACCAAGTCTTTCTCTCATATGTGACACAAGCTCATACATTTTTGGCAGAGGGATTGACAAGTCATACTATAGCAACAGAAAACATATCCATCTCATATAAGCTATACATAGTAGTACTTGAAAAGTGTCGCCATTTTTAGTTTGTATCATAACACAGAAAAACCAAACAATTAAGAACATCCAAACAGAATGTGCTCGGCTGAATAATGTGAATTTCATAGGGTGCCAATGTATGAACTGTATTTAACTTTATATGTTCTTATTTATATTCACTTTTGGGCTAGTTCATATTTATAAAAATTCATATCTAACATATTATATAATCAGATCTACACAGTCATATATATTTATATTTTTTTCCTTAAATTTAGATGTTCTTAAGTTTCTCTTATTAATACTTGTATATGGTTAATTCTTGTATTGCTTTGTTTGTCGAGCGTTTTAACATGAGCCTCTGGCTCGGAAGATTGCGCAAGCACTTTCCACGTTTTCGACATAAAATAAATCATTACATTACATTACAAAGATAAACAGCAAGGTGTGGCAAAATTCATGTCACTGATTTGTGATTGGTTTTCCTGAAGTTTTAGATTGGCTGATAGGTAAGGCAACTTTTTGGACCAAATCACAAAAGTCAGAGTCACCATCTAAAGGGTAATGCAATCCCAGATAACTTTCCAAGCTTAATGGGCAAAATTACTTTACTGCAACTCAATCCATTGATTCAAATAACATTAACAGATGTTTCCACAAATATGTAAGATTTAGTATATTTTAGCTTACCTTGTAAGTTGTTCCAGAATGTGTCAGGCCCTCTGCTATTCTTTCACGTATATCCCACACGTCTTTTAACTAAGTTGGGAAAGACATATTAATTTATTTCGGGCAGATGTAACTAAAATATCATATGAAAAGTATCTTCAAACGTAAGAATAATTCAACAAATCAAAAGAGAAACATACCTTTGACAAATCTGTTGCCAGAATTCCATCCCTTGCAATTTTTTCAAACATAAGTTTTTCCAGAAAAAAACTAAGTTTCTATAAAATATAAATAATTTGTGATAAAATATAATTATTGGACAAGCCAAGTCAAAATATTTGACTTCACTGATGGTTGAAATTATTTTTGCTAAACTACCGTCAGATGACCACAATAATTCATTCTGGTTTAGCAGTTTGAATTATAATCAAAAGAGAGAGAGAAGTAAGGACAACCTAAATTATGACAGAAAGGTGCAAATCCTCTCTGGGGATGGTCATAGACTGTGATACCAGTTCAGCCATTAATGTGAATACTCTTAGACTAATAAGGCCCAGAGGGACAAATTGATTTTCAGGGCTTTAGGAAGGAACTCGATTGAGGGAAGGGAAGGGGCAGAGCATTTTTCAGAAACATTACACTTCAGAAAGGGTGCCGGGTTCTTAGGGAGTGGGAATTATTATTAAGCTTGTTTGCAGTATTGATGTTTGTGATTTTCACATGCAGAGGAAAAGCCATAACATTTGTAGTGGAGTGCTGTCATCCTTTTATGGAATCTCGAGACAGAACTTATGCCATTGTATCACTGCATAACAGTACCTAGATATCTCACTCCCTTATAGTTTAAATCATGTTTGCTGATGGTTCTGGATCATGTCCACTGAGTCAGCCAGGATTATCCAAGAAGGGGTCTTAAATCAGCATCTTGTTTGAGATTAGGAGCATACCACAACTTTTTACTACCAGTAAATTGCTTTTTTTAAAGGAAGGATCCAAAGCAGCCAGTGACCCACAATAGCTCTATTTTAATATCTCTTCTTTAACATTCTAACTTATGGATGACCTTGAAATTCATTCCAAAGATTGTTAAACATTTAAAGACAAACCTCTTCATCATGGGAGTTGTTTGAGCCTGAAGTCTCAATCAACACATAAAATGGCTGCTTACTGATGGGATTATGAAGACCAAGCTTTGTTTCCACAAGATTCATGCAAAAATCATCAAGAAATTCGACGGCTGAAAAAAGAAAAAAAAAACATTCATTCTTACTGTGAGACTCAAAAGGCCATGAACATTTTGATTTTGATTTTGATTTTGATTTTGATAGTTGGGTCTCCAAAGAACAAATCACAATACAGTGCAAGATACCCAAGCAAATCTCAAATTGGGGATTTAAGTAGCATATCCGAAACACCAAGAAATTTACCTGACAGAATTTCCCCCAACATACTCCTTGCCAGTTTGTACACACTAAGAACATCAGAGAAGGTGGTGCAACCAAGAAAAGTGACATTGACAGCCTTCAAAGGAAGATCAATTAAAAAATCATTGGAACAAATGCAAGAAAAGGAGTAGGAAATGTGAGGTAATTAGGGAAAAGGAAAGGTGAATGCCTATTTTTCAGGTTATTAAATATCGTACACCTGCCTAGGTTAAAAGGCATAAGAATTATCAATTGAAATAACCTCTTTTCTTAGAAGTTTCATTTATGACATGAAATATTTTATCACATAAATTATTGATAAGCTACTTAATTACTGTAATTATTTAAATCTATTAAGTGTTCACCAACCTTGGGTCTGGGTGGTGTCAGGATTGAAGCAGTTGTTATTATACCCAGGTGGCCTTCTGATCCAATGAACAGCTGTTTTAGGTCATACCCTGAAAATGAGGATTTTTCTTTATATGTGAAACTTTTTTTAGCAAGTACCTTGTAATATCCTCTCCGTATAGTTACATCTGCATGTAGCACTGTTGTAACCAAAGGAAGCAATCTATACTGTCCTGTCTGTTTCTTTAACCATTATAGAAATATACACAAAAGGAAGCTTAAAGCTTGGTGAGTCTGACTTTAAAAGATAACAGTTGTGGAAAAAAACTGTTAGTGCAGGAAATTGTAAGTGAACAACAAAATTGAAATTACTGATTATGATTTTTTTTTACACTTCTTAGAATTTCAATTTGTACTCTGTAAAAGTATACCTAAGACTCAATATACTAGTAACATTTCACTTTTTAAAACAACTTACTAGATACTAACAACAACAAACATATGAAACATATGTATGACGTTACTAGATACTATATATACGTTACTAGATACTACAAGCACCCTGATTGGTCAAAAAATCTTTATTGTACTAGTAAAGCCAAACAGTTTACAGCTATAACAACCCACTTGAGAAGTTTGGAGAACATTGAAAAAGGATCAGCACCACTTGTCTCTGGCTTGAAATTTACAATCTTTTCTCATGTTCATTCTCCTTACATCCCCCATGGATTATTACACTGGTAAACCAATAAAAAGTGAGTTCTATTGCCTATAAATAATCTACAGTAAGTATTTGCAAACTCACTGTGTCGACAAACCTGTATTGTCTTTTAACATTGACGAAAGACAGTCAAGTATTGTGCCATCTGGAAGAACCTGAACATCCCAAAATAATTCCACATTATTTCATTGTTTATTGTTCAATAACAGAAATACTAGATAAGAAGTACAGTATAACAATGTTCAGCAAAAATAACTATTGTGGGTGATGAATAACTAAGATAATTTGTTGCTCCCTCCATTCTTAATTCTATCTGCCTGCTTGTCTGTTTTCTAGCTTGTCTATTTGCCTGCCTATCTGTCTGTTTATTTGTCCATCTCTCTGTCCATCTGTCTTATCATTCATTGATTCACTCACCCGCTCACAAGCTTGTTCATTCATTCTGCCTTTTTTTAACTCTGGCAATGAATAAATGAAACAGTAATTACCACTTCAAGCCCGAGAACATTGCCATGTAAGGATCCATACCTCAGTCGTCTCAAACCCCCTGCATTTGTTGCAATGTTGCCACCTATATGACAACTGCACAATCAGTGAAAAAGAAAAAGGAAAATAAGAAATCCAAATTAATACTCATGCAAAAGAATACAGAGCATTGTGTCTTTGATACTGATTGAGTAAGTTATGATCTGCACTGAGAATGACAACATCAGTTAGGGCTAATTAGGCAGTGCACATCCAGCTTGAATTTACAGAAAAAAAAAATCATACTAGATAACATAGAAAATAATAACCAATTTAGCATGAGAGAAACTAATGTGTGAGCCAGAGCTGTTTTTTTGCGAGCCTCGAGCCTCTTCTTGCGAGCCACTGTTTGTTCTATATCTTTCCATTTTCTCTCCTCATTTTATTCTAACAGTCTTTGGTATTGAAGGCATTTGAAAGCATTTGAAGGTCAAAATCTGAAAAAATATAAAACTAGACACACTCGAGGAGCGTTCACTCAGGCTTCGTAGTCAGCACTTTACTTGAGAATTCACCACGCGTAAAATTAATTCGAAACTACAAAGCCACAGCATTCACACAAAACACGACTACTATTATAATATGAATCACGAGATCTGAATTTTTTTACCGTTAATGACACTGTAACATCATTATGTTCATGTACATTGGTCATATTGCAAAATTTTTCTAGTAGATCACAGTCATCAAGAGTATTCATTATGTCTCCTACTAAGCACTCATAACTCCATGTAAAAAGAGCAAACCAACTTTCACGATCGCTTGCACAATAATAATAGTGATTATGTACAAAATATCAAATCGTACTTTACTAGTATTGAACCCGATAGAAACCAATTACAGAAGCTGGTATTTAACGGAAGAGCTTAGCTTAGATATTTAACTTTGTTATTCATGTTGCTTCTGTCAGTATCCCCATCCAATTCGCTGTTGTTAGCACCACCTTCGAGCGAGGTGTTCGTCTCAGCTTCATAGTTTGTTGTTAATAGTTTGTTGTCACAGTTTTGCTAGTATTTTTGTACTTTGAGTGAAAACGCTGGACATCATTTACTGTGGGCCTACCACGAACGGTGTGTGCGTTTGTATGTGAGAAGAACGTATAAGACAGGAATCTTTGCCATGCAACCTTCCCAAAACACAACATTTCAAAAATTGTGTTGTATACAATCAGCGAGCACACGATAGGACAAGTTGTCACACTCTCATCCTCAGTTTCCACGGTTAAACAAGGAACGCCTGGGACCATGACCCCCCTTTTGGCACGTGAAGTAAGAACACATGAAGACAGCATGTAATCAAGACCATAAAAAGGCATTATGTCCAGATTTGGATGTTATTTTCCTGGGGCTCGCAAAAAATGGCTCCGGCTCGTCATAAAAGGCTCAGGCTCACAGGCTCCCATTATAGCAACCCCCATTTAGCACTGGAGTGTTCACTTTATTCATTTATCAAACCCTGTGGTCTTTAACTCTTAGATTCAATCTTTCACTAGCAGTTTTCAATTTAACTACTTTTTTGTGTGTTCTACATTAATTACTCACATTCTGGATTGTGACAAGATGAACATCTTTTGCTAAATATCATACTTCAAGCAACTGTGAGTCAAAAAGTGATGTACAGCAGATGGCCAGATGAAGAAAGGTTTGGTTGTGGCATCAAAATTTGACATGTAAATTAGGAAATTTGATGTACACAGGATATTCTCTTGTATTGATTTGTAGACTCCAGTCATTTTGGACCTTTCTGTGACTTTTTAGAAGCCTCTAAAGTCCATGGAAACTCACAAAGTGAGACCTAAAACAGGTTGCATCTTTTAAAGTTCGTTCAGTCAACTGTTACCTTTTGAAAAAAAAGTTTATTTATAAGAATTGATATTGTCTTATCATCTACCACACTTTCAGCAAAAAAAATTTGAGTTTCCAAGAACATACTGACTCAAACTTTGGCAACCAGTAACCTTTCAGAGGACTTTTTGTGAAACTCGACCAGGCAGCAAGTTTGCATGTCAGAAAATGGAAGATTTTGATTAGAAATAAAATGATCAGTTGACCAGTTGTTACAAAGGAGACTAATATCTAAACTCTGTTTAAAGCCTGTTTATGCTGCATGGAACTGATTGGCTAATGAGAGGGAAATTGATTTTCATATGAGGAGGGGGGGGGGGGGGTTGTTCTCCAATGGGTGCTTTACCAAGATGGCCACCTACTTCAAATCCTGTTGAAAGCACTCATGGTACAGGGAATATGAATCAAATGTGCCTGATGGTTTAAAGATTAGCAATCTATTTAGGCTACTGTTACTTACACTAGTTCCCTTAATATTTTGGTTTAAGACAAGCAGTGTCCACACTGGACCACTGGTACATGGAATATACAATTTGTATACCTTCCTTTTGCTCCCAAGTCCAATGGCATGATAAAACCTTGATCTTCCATTAATTTGTCCAGTGACTCTAAAATACAACCAGCCTGACAGACAAGGATACCTAATGATATGAAGTCAAAATCTATTGAGTTGTGGGTAAAATTATTTGAACTGTTTTATGTTATTGTACTTATGTGGTCCTACTATTGACTAATTCCCTTTCATAAAAAGTAGTTGATCCTTATTTTTGCATGACTAAAATTAAGGCAGGAGCTTGAAGGCAGATGAAAAATATGAGGCATTATAATTATTAAAATATTCAATTTTTACCTGAAACATGGTCAAAGCTCAATACTTGATTCATTAATGATGTGGATAATATAATTTCATCAAACACTGGCACACTGCCACCTAAGGAAATTGTGAGAAATCAAAAGTAAAATTGGAGTCATTAAAATGCATATTAATAACAGTCTCTCTTTCTGGGACTCTTTGTGACTTAAATAAGTACCTGACCATCTTGTTATTCACCCCAGGTAGGGTAGGTTGGGTACAAAGTGGAGACATACTTGCTAGCTTTTTATTAACCCAAAAATTAGAACTTGAGTTTTTTAAGCAAAAAATAATTTGTTCCAAAAAGACATTCTTTATTCCTTAGTGTACATTGCACCCAATAATCTCTGGTGTAAATGCTGAACTACAAAGATACACCAGAACAAACAATAAGTGACATTGGGTCAAATCATGTGAAGTTCCACATTGTATTGTTACCATCACTCTCTTATTCATTTCTATACCATATATAGCTTCTACACCCTAAACGGGGCCGAAGCCATAAAAATTGGGGTAAATTGTTTTAAATACAAAGGCAGTTCTTAAATGTTTTCCTTTAATGTCTTCTTCAAACTTACAATATGCTACTAATACATGTATTATCAGCTTTGCAGGTTGCACAGGGATGTAACTCACCAACTAATCCAGTGTTTCCACCCTGAGGGACTACAGCTAATCTGAGAAAGACCAAGAAAAGGGATTCTCACAATTCATTCAACAACGACATTTTGACCTGATCTCTATTCTTAAACCAAAAACTGAGAAATGGCATACATTAAAACTGGAAAGCTTAAAAAATATTAAGGTTCAAGAGCAGTAGCACTGACCTGCGTGAATTGCAATACGCTAGGATCTGGGAAACTTCCTCTGTAGTTTTTGGTTTCAGTAGTATTTTACTTGTTCCTCTGTGTAAAAAAAAAAAAGAGGCAAATTCTCACCAGTCAAAATCAGGCAACAGTCTTCCCCAGTAACTGTCTTGACTCCCAAATTCAAATCAAAACTAAACTACCAGTAACTGCCAGGGAATGAACTCTGACCCATATTACGAAGAACATATGTTCTGTATTTTAGCTCAAAGACAAGTTTCATTGATTGATTGATTACAGCATGTCCATTGACAGCCAGCAGTTCATAGCATTTTTCCTTTTTATCTCCCCTACATCAAAGTGTCAACTAAATTCCCTACTGTGAGCTCTTATATCAGTTCTTAATAGTTGCTCATACTGTAAGGAGTAAACTTAACAGAATTGAGAGTTTTCCAGAGGTAGGAGTTCTTTGTCCCTCTGAGGCAAATTCCAATGTAAGCAACAGTTGTTACATTCCATTGTTTTTGTTCATGTTTTTGTTCAATCTGTAGCTTTCCCATTTCCCTTCTTCCAAAGTATTGCATATTTCTTTAGTTTTCACTCTGTGTGCTGTATGGAGTGATCTCAAATAAACAAGATTGCTGCCTGCCTCATACATCACAATGGTTGACCTGACAGACTCTGGAACAAAACACCACATGTCTGCCACAGCAGGAACACCATAGGTACACACAAAAGTTTAAAGAGGAAAAATATCATAACAGTGCTTATCCAAAGGATGTTTCAGCTACAGACGATCTAAAAAATCAGGGTAAAATTGAAGAACAGCTCCCCAAAATATCTGTCGTTCGACAGTCAGCTGATGAATGACCAACAGACGGTCAACAGATGGCTGACAGTCGGCCGACAGTCGCCCAACAGTTTTCCCAATTGACACAAAAAACTGTTGGCTGACAATTGGTAAACTGTTAGTCACTTGTCGGTTTTCTGTTGGTAATCTGTTGGTTTACCATTTTGAAATTATCATCGATTAATTTCACAGTTTAATAAGACAAAATTACTCTATCGGACACTTAGAGATTTTTCCTTCAGGTAAGCAACAATTGGGGCTTATTGGAACCCCGATTTTACGATCTTCGATTTCACAATATTCCTGACAACCTATGTTATTTCAAAAGTGACAGTAAAATGTAGAGCAGAATCCCGATTTAACGATATATGATTTAACGATATTCGTTTCTATGGAACAGTGTGTGAAAGGACTCAATGATGACTGTTTCAGTTGTTGCCCTTTGCAATTAATTAAATACATACATTCCTCCAGAAATCTTTTTTGATGTTTTAGGTTTTTTGATGTATGGGAAATTACTTTATAAATGTGATACATTCCTTTATTGGTCAATGACTTTTATAAAGACGATGGCTCCTAAAGGAGCTGTTGTGATTCATCGAGTAGCAAAGCTACTCGTAGAATCAGTTGTCAAACTTTATAGGCAACAGCTTGCCCTCTCTTCTTAGGCAGTCCATGGTAGGAATGTGCTTGCATAAATGCCGTCTCCAACTCCTTCACTGAACCTTGGTGCTTGTCTATTGCTCACTTGTGCTCCTGCTTATCAACGTCTTGTAATTTTGCGGTTGCAACAAAATTACGGATTTTCGTTCTGGGACAACTAGCTAAGCAATATGCATTTGCCATGCTACAGTTGTGCTTCCATACTGTGTCAAGGACTTTCTGGTACCTCTGGTGGATTGTGGCCAGACTGTAGTTTCTGAATCATGTGGATTTTCCGGCACTGTCGCTGTTTTTGTCTGGCTTGCCGCGTCCTTCCAGTACTCGGCTTAGCTCCACCTGCAATTCAGCAATTTTTTTTCTTTGCGGCAACTAGGGATGTTTTTAGGTCTTCGATCACCCCTTCTTTTATCCTGACCATGTGAGCAAGCTCTTGAGCGTCGCTGTTCAGCTCCTTGATCTCGGCATCTTTGTCGTCTATCTCTGAACCGAGTTCACCATTCTGGTCTCTGAGAGCCTGGCTTACCTTACCTAAGCTCTCGTTGCTGTTGCGGAGCCGCTTGTACTTTCTCGCCAGCACCTCGTATTCCTCAGTGGTTGGTCCCTCTTCATCTTCCTCAAGAGGTGGTTCAAGTTGATGGCACGCTTGGTAGTTTTTCTCTTTTTGGCTTCGGACTGGTTACATTCACAGCGATGCTTGTCCAAGCTACAGCTGTTGCAGAGATTAACACACTGCAGCCTTGTGTGGTCGCCCCCACAAACGGTACATTTCAATGTTCGCTGAGACATTTTTGCGGAATCGATCGTAGTTGTATTCAAATGGTAATTGAGTTTAGTTAACATCGTTCTTTTATACTCATGGTAGGATCGAATTTCATAAAGACATGATTGGCTTAATTGAAATTAATTGAATAGTTTTGAATTTCAATAACTGGTTCTTTATTGGTTACCTTTGATCCGATGGAAGTTTTAAAAAGGGTGGGAAATAAAGTCATTTATCTAGTTCCAATAATGGAACATAATGAGTTACTTGCCTTACTTCAAAGTTTTCATTCGATTTTTGCATTCTTTGTAGATTTTGGCTTAATAGTATCTGAGCACATGTGCGACTGTGGTAACACAATGCTGTTGAAAGAAAGGCAAAATGTTTGCAATGGCTTTATCTGGGAATGTCCACTACATAGCTGTAGGAAGAGGCAATCCCTAAGAGCTGGATCGTTCTTTGAAAATTCAAAGATTCCTCTTGGCTAGTGGCTGTACATCACTAAAGATACTAAATAGAAACGTTAAATTAGGAGGATGCAGGAAGACAGTTGAGATCGACAAGTCCATGTTTGGCCACAAACGTAAGTACAACCACAGTCGTGTATCGAAAAGTATGTGGGTGTTCGGGATGGTAGTGAGAGAAAGTGGTTGCGCCCTCACTTTCTGTGTACCTGATCACTCAAGAGAGATGCTGGTTACTCGTCTTGTTGAAGAATTTATCTGACCAGGAACTATCATTATTTCAGACATGTTTCCGCCCTATTTCAACCTGAATAACATCGGATACATTCATTTGATGGTCAATCACTCGGAAGACTTTGTCAATCCTGTTACTGTGGCTCACACCAACACCATTTAGGGATTGTGGAATCAGGTGAAGAAAAAGCTGAAGAGAATGAGCCACACTTTTAGAGATAAATTTCCAGGTTACCTCAATGAATTCAATTGGCAGTGACAGTATCCGGGAAACCGCTTCGAGAACTTGCTACATCACATTGGCGAATTATATCCTGTTAACTAAGTTTGCTTGGTTTGATTGGTGATCTACAAAAAAACAGCTCTTTTAGGAGCCACCAAAAAAATAAAAGTTTTTGACCATTACATTATAGAATAAATGCTTGTTTTACTTTAATAATATACATGAAAAAATTTCTCAGTTCTGATTGGTTAAGATGAATGCAGTTTTCAGTTAATTCAGTGCAGAGGAGAGTGAATTCAGTGCAGAAGAGGATTAACTGAGTGCAAAGAAAGAAACACACCAGACATTCTGATTGATCAGTAATCAAAGAAACTCACAGATAAATAAAGGCTGATAGTTTCGAAAGAAACTGTTTGGGGCTGCATCGGTGGGAGTAACGAAATAATTTGGATATATCAACAAAGTTGAAATGGTAAATTGGCCACCATAATGATTACAAAAGCTGACATTTCGAGCATTAGCCCTTCGTCAGAGCGAATAGAGGAATTGTGGGTTGTGTGTGCTTTTAAAGGCAGAAAATGGAGCTACATTATTGGTGGGAGCATGGCATCGAGAAAAACATGAATAAATTAGTGGAATGAAAAGCGTTCGTTGATCCCTGTGTGATTTAGACTGCCGGTTTGAAAGATGAGCTTTTGTTCAAGACTTTTACAGCTTTCCGTGCCACCTAAGTGCAAGGAAAGACTGCAGATTGCCATATGTTGCTTAGAATGGTTCGGTAAATTAAAATGTCTAGCGACTGGTTTTGATGTGTCCTTGTCATTCCTTTCCAATAAGTGCAAGTTATGCAATAGATTACATTGGCGGAGGTGCATGTGAAGTGATCTTAATGGACCGTTTAGGTCCCGATATTTTATCAGTGTTGTGAATGAAAGGACACGTTTTGCATCGTGCACGAGCGCATTTAAAGGTGCCTGGTTGGTCATTAGTCTGAAAGGAACTTCTGACCAAAAAATTGCCTATGTTTTTGTTGCGTTTGAATGAAATGAGCGGAGGCTGCGGAAAGATAGTGCTTGTCTCTGGATCGTTTTGAAGTAATTTAAAGTTTTTAAGAATGATGGATTTAACTGAGTGGTTGTGAGGGTGAAACGTGAGAGTGAATGGAATGCGGTCGGAATCTTCCTTATGCGACGTTTGTGGTGCTGAATGTTGATCAATGAGTTGAGTGTGGTGGTAACCCGCTTGAACGACGGAAACGGGGTAACCACATTTATCGAAGAACTGGCCCATTGACTCTGATTTGTTGTGGAAATCATAGCCATCACTACATAAATGACGAAGTCTTAGAAACTGAGAAAAAGGAATGGAATTCCTAACGTGAGATGGATGCGAAGACGAATATAACAAGTAATTATGCGAGTCTGTAGGTTTGTAATACACACTAGTGCATAAACCGTTACCTTCAACTGAAACTTTGATGTCTAAAAAGGATAAAGAATTGTCAGAGATTTCCCAAGTATATTTCAGAGCCAGGTGAAAAGAATTGACTGCGGTTATGAATTTAGTGAGCTCCTCTCTGGTAGAGGAGGTAGCGCCGATACAGTCGTCGATGTAGCGACCGTAGAGTTCAGGTTTGGACCCGTTGTATTGGCTGAAAAATTGATGTTCGACAAAACCTACAAAAAGATTGGCATAGCTAGGTCCCATTTTGGTGCCCATGGCTACACCATTGGTTTGTTTGAAGAAGTTGCTTCCGAATGAAAAACAATTGAGTGTGAGCACTAGTTCGGCTAAGCGTAGTAGTGTTTCAGATTTAGGTTCCTTAACGGTACGTTGATAACTCACAGATAGCCAATCAAATGTAAGCCTTGGATGTTGCAACATTTGGATGAAAATTTGCAAGCAAAACAATGGCGGGTGTTTTCAGTAGGTTTTCTTCTGCCACTGCAACAACAATACAGAAGCTGAAAAACAGCTCTACCAATGAAAACACAGGCTGGTGCAATTTTGTGAGTCTTTGAAAAAATTTACTCGTGCTTATTTATTCTCAATCGCACTCAAAATCATGTGATTACCTATACCTATTGCTAAATCTAAGTAACTAGTCTCTTCCAATTTCTGCGGAATGAAATGTGTCAGTCAGATACCACACATCAAGTTCACATAAATGAAGATCAACATGGCCAATAATGAGGTTTGCTATGCATCACTGGGCAATTAGGCCAGACCACAGTTCGCTCTATTAACTATGCCCCGACATAAACAACTTTGAAGTTGTATGACTGTAGGCACCAAACCCATATTTCTATGCTTGTGCAAGGGCAGCCAATTTTGAAGTAAGCTCGAGTCTCCCTTTGTGTAATGAGACACTTTAGTTCTTTAAAGGCAGTTTGTTACTCATTATCCCAGTGAAATACAGTTCCCTTTCTCCTCAACTCCTGTACAGGTTTTGCCACTGACGCCACGTCTGACATGAACTTTGCAGAGTACTGGTTAAGACCCATAAAAGATCATACTTCACTTGTTTCCTTAGGAGGCCTCACATCTCTGATGCCACAATCTTTTCTTCACTCTGATTCACGCCATAATTTGTCAGCTTGTGACCAAAGAAGTCAATTTTTACACTCTGAACTCGCACTTGTCACCATTAACTGTTAACCCCACTTCACTTACCATAATTTCTGGCCAGTTACCCACACAGCTGATTACCTGCACTGGCCAATTATTGCATACGGAGAAAAAAAAGTCAACAGATTATCCACACTGGTGGATAACCCACACCTGAACTATATCTTTAAAGATTTGGATGCAATATCCAAATGTCCACTGATTCTAGAAAATCATGTGACATGAACAAATTAATTCCAACTAAATAATGTCTCATGTAATCAACAAAAATTTACATAATACACTTATTTTATAAACATCCAAGAGGGATATCATCCATCTGATTTATTCACAACCTCTTGCATGAACTTGAATAGCCAGTGGCTTAGACTTAAGGCATTCATGTTAACAAAGCTTTCATTCAACTCTTCCACATCCACATCAATGTCCACACCTTTAAACAGTCCCCTGGCTCAATGGTGCAAATCCTGAGCATTCTTTGGTCTTGACATTGTGGGAAAATCTGTAACACCCATTTGTAAAATCTTGTAAACTGTAGATTTCGGAACAAAATTGATAGCACACTCATTTTTATCTAATGTTTTGGGTACCTGAAACCTGGAACTTGACTAATCCATGTTGCACAAAACAATGAATATGACAAGTTAAGTTGGATAACTCCCAAATGATGCATTCCATCCAAACCATTTTTATCACACAGCTCATGTTTAATTAACAAAACAAAACATCAAGACTCGATTAATAGTAAGCTACTTGTTTAAAGAAGCTACACCAAAAAACTTGTGCTTTATGTTTCATCAGGGTGTCTGGATACCCCATTGAAACATGAAGCACAAGCTTTTGATATAATTATTACATCTTACAATGCAAAAAGACCTTTGTCATGTTCTTCCATGCCACACCAATAAACAATTACATCACCCACAATGTTTGCAACCCCAGCACAGCCCCTTGACACTTCTCTAATGATTTGTTGGTATTTCTCTAGTGCGGATATCACTCCAAACATCAAACGTTTGTAACAAGAAAAAGCCCTTTGGTGTATGGCAAAGGTGGTGACATGGCGGCTTTCTTCACTGAGTAGAATTGAACAGCATTGCCAGTCCACTACTTTGCTTCTTTTGTCCACCACTAAGGTGGTGAAAATGCATAATAAGGTTTTAGCAGATGATCTGGTTTAACAAAAACACCACTGTCTACTCCTCTATGACCAGATTCTTCAGTCACAAGATCAGTCTCACACCCTTCTCTGCATTCGTGTCTACCTTAGCTGAGTCCACAAACCCTCTTTCTACCTTGGCCTAGTCTTCCTCTGCCCCTCTTCGTTTCTCCCAGTATCACTGTTCAAAATAAATCCTTGTCAAAGTTGCTGACAAAATACACCTCAAAGTTCCCAATAAAGTCCTTGAAGAAACTAATGAAATTCTCAACAGAATGTTTACCAAAAATCCTTGAAATCCTCAAAATCTTCTGAATCTTTGAAATCTTTGAAATCTTCATTGCCAAAGTAAAGCCTTTCAATACTCCTGTTAGACAGTCACAACTTACAACACACTTTAATCAATATGAATGCAAACTTAAAGATATGACACTACAATGATGACATCTTTACCTGACCATTTTAAGCCAGTCAACATTGTGAGGTGATATTTCATCTGGATTTGTAACAACTCTTGAAGGAATGAAAGTCTCAAAAGCTCTAACATCTTCGTCTGTTACCTATATACACCAAAGTTAAAAAAAAGGACCATATTACTCAATGAACAACCCTCCCATCAATTAGAAAGGAACACTAAATACAACCAATCACATTTCGAAGCAGGATCTATTCACAAATCACATTCCTCAATTTTCCCTACTTTTCCCACAGGATCAACAAATATTGATACAGACCAAAATCAGCATTCTTTGTTGTGAACCCTGCCTAAATGTATTACCATTTGTAAACAGATTCAGAAGGGGAGTCCCTGAAAAGTAAGTAAGGAGAGCCTGGCTCTTAGAAATAATGTTGGTAAATTAGAGATCTTGCTGTATACTAGGCCATATTTTAAGGGTAAGTTGGGGAACTACCTATATAAACTACATATATAAAAAAGCTTGCAAGAAGCTCTACTCTCTACGTATTCTATGTCGAGCCGGCGTTGACCAAGGTAGCATGTTAAAGGTCTATACAAGCTCTGTTAGATCTGTTATGGAGTATGCCGTACCAGTATAGCAATCCATTCCAGGTTATCTGTCTGACAAAATTGAATCCATACAGAAAAGGGCGCTTAAGATAATTTTCCCATGTGCCGATAGTTACTCAGAAGCCCTCGAGTTAGCACAGGTGGAGACCCTTACGTATAGAAGAGATAAAATATGTAAAGAGTATATGTGCAAAATGAAGGACTTAAACCACCATCTCCATCCTCTTCTACCAACACGCTTAGACGATACCTGTCCCTATAACCTCAGGCACAAATCAGACCAGTTGTATCTTTAGAGAAACCAACCCCCGTGGAGTTGTTCCCCCGTTGGGCTAAACTTCAGAATACCCAGCCACATCATTTCCACGTTATTGAATAAGAATAGCATCTATTGTGTTATGCCTCATTCTTCAAAGCCTCCCGAAATATGTAAATGATGTGGACAGGTATTCTGAAGTTGTTCTTAAACTACTATTATAACAGGTACCTCCGAATATTGTCCTCTTTTGAGCCCTGGATACCTGGTACTAGTGAGTTCAATCTTTTTGGATCCTGTTCCGTAACTGCGTAAGGTGCGTTTGATGTAACACTTTAGGGCTACTGCAGCTCGTTCTTGCAGGTGTCTCATTTTGAAACATTCACTGGATGTTCAAGGACTACTAGCTCAAAGCGACGGCCTCATAGCAACTAACTTGTTCTCTCAGATGGACGGTGGATTGCTTCATCTATTTCGTAGTATTACATCATAGTTACTCCCGTTTAAATTGTGGTGGACATGATACGTATTGTTGGTCGCTGCCTAGAGAAGAGGGATCCGCCGATTACCGATACCAAATGGTCGATACCAGCGATACCGAGGTGGGATCGAAAAATGACGATACTCGCGAAGAGTATCGATTCTTTCGATACTGCACGTGACCTACCCTGCTACTAACCGCTGACAAGAAGCCCAAAACACTCCGGGCTCGAGATCGTGCGTCGCGCACAGATGACGTCACAAAATTTGAGACTCCCCACTTGACTCAAACAAACAAACTACTCCAAGTGCCATTTCTACAAGAGCGTTTAATAATAATAATAATAATAATAATGATAATTTAATAATAATTTAATATTTATATTGCGCAAATTAACATGAAGATATGAACAAATGCGCATCACAACACTTTTCGGGGGACTTTGGCCGGACTGCATCAGCAGTTTACAAACATTCGAAAGAAGCTTTATTTGAAGATGCCCCCTCTCCCCAATTCCCAGTAAACAGGCCAGACCACATCACAGTAATCTTGTGAGTGGGTTCTTTAACGTCCCCTGCCTAACCAAATTAACTAACTAATAGATGCAGGAGACGGGACCTACAGTTTATTCGTCCTTATCCGAGAAGACTAGAATGTCTATCCACTTCTTGATATTATAGAAGGTAGCACATTCTCCTCAGTTATTTTAAGACCTTGAGTGTTGTTCCGGCCGGGGCTCGAACCATCGACCTCGACCTCCCGCACAACAATCCAGCGCTCTAACCAATTGAGCATCCCTGGCGGCGACCAACAATACGTATATGAACTTCATATATTCATTGTATCTGATTTATCATCACGGGTTTATTACGAATCAACTTAACGGCCTGCTCCCAGTTGGCTTGTTAGCTCAATTGGTAGAGCGCTGCACTAGTATCGCAGAGGTCAGTGGTTCGAATCCCGTGCAGGCCTGACTTTTTTCAGGTCTGATTTTCGCTATTGCATAAATAGCGCTCTCTACTACGAGGATCGTGCATCATACGCAACACGTATCATGTCCACCACAATTTAAACGGGAGTAACTATGGTGTAATACTACGAAATAGATGAAGCAATCCACCGTCCATCTGAGAGAACAAGTTAGTTGCTATGAGGCCGTCGCTTTGAGCTAGTAGTCCTTGAACATCCAGTGAATGTTTCAAAATGAGACACCTGCAAGAACGAGCTGCAGTAGCCCTAAAGTGTTACATCAAACGCACTTCACGCAGTTACGGAACAGGATCCAAAAAGATTGAACTCACTAGTACCAGGTATCCAGGGCTCAAAAGAGGACAATATTCGGAGGTACCTGTTATGATAGTAGTTTATTAAACTCTCTTGCAGCAACTTACTGAATTAACGAGTTATGATACAATGAAAACTTAACGATGTCGTTTACGAGCTCTACGCTTCGTTCTTTGACCGTTTTAACCCAAGAGGACGGCGTTCCTTACTCGAAATTTGAACGAGAACCAAAGGACTACACTGTAGATCAGTTGAAACGATGGTTAAAGTGCAGATGTTTGAGATTAAGCGAAAAACGTGATGAATTTGTAAAACGTGTGACCGAATGCATAAAGACTGGAAATCATCACACACTCGATCCAAGTATAGATGAGGGGAAATGGTTTGCGGCGAAGGCCATAAAGAAAGTTGTGAACTTCAGAAAAGTTGCAATTTGGTTTCGTTTCCAGAGATTCCGTCAATGGGCTGGCGTGTGTTTTCTTTTCGCAACATACCCGAACTTTTAACTATGGACGCATACATTACTATGCCTTGAAATCCATCCAGAATGTCAATGTTACGGAAGAAAACGACGAAGGACTTGGACCTATGACGGAAAAACCATTAAAAAATGGACGAAAGTACGTAAATTAGGGATTTTTCCACGACGTAATGGACACGTTGACTGCCTACTATTATTTAATAAGAGCTCACGTTTGGCCATCGATGAAAACGGAGCTTTCGCACGGTGTTATTGCTTGCCAGTCCCTAGTCTACAATAATCAAGACCTCATTGTTTGTTTTCAGTTTGGTCACAACACTAGTTTTTGAAACCCGATGCATTGTTTAGAGGGGGCGGGCGTAACACAATGTAGGTATGAAACTGTAAGGTTGCTAAGACAAGAAATCATGTAAATATTAACTGCTGTTACTTCACAGTATCTTTAAAAAAAGTTGTCTCTTATTTCATTATGCAGTAAATACATTATGCAACATTGCTTGTTTTGTTGAATACAATTTTTGTCCATCTCAGTCTCTCTCGAAGATCAAGGAAAGATCAAGGAAAGATCAAGGAAAGATCAAGGAAAGATCAAGGAAAGATCAAGGAAAGATCAAGGAAAGATCAAGGAAAGATCACTGCTACAGTAGTGATTTTGCGACCTTATACGAGTCTAAATTATGTACATTGCTGTTGTGGGGAGAACCTTGAGGGGTTAGAGAACTGGATATTCCATAAAGCAATCTATGAGCTAAAGGATAATAATGTAAAAAAGAGCCTATTTTTATAATGAAGAAGGTAATTTTTATCTATCAATTAGGTTTGGTAGAAAGTTATATTTGTAAATAAAACAATTGTCTAATCGAGCACGTGCGCGACTGTACGTATTTCTTGAGATATTCTTTTCGGTAAAGAATTCCCTCGAACAAGCCACTAACCATCTTCTGCACTTCTCGATGTCTTGCGTCGGCTAAGGAAATGGGACGAAAGCTTTCTTTCCGGACTCCAACTCCTTGAGCGATTTTGGCCATTTCTCCGGGTACCTTGAGTCCGTTTTGCAATTACCCCAACAGAAATGCTTGCTACCAACCATTGTCTTTTCCTTCGAGGAATTACAGACCGCGAGTTGCCCGATTTTTAACAATTTTTGTTCACATACTGTCGCCAACCGGCATACATTCGCTTATGGCGGATCGCAATGTTTGTCTGAGTCACGCGCTCATGAGACGAAATCCATTTTAAGAACTGGTACGCGACGCCGATTTTACTTATATCTTCTTATTAAAAACTGGATCATTGGATAATGCAATTCAAGACTTTTTATTGGCTTAGCCATTATGGTATATGAGCCAGTATACCATAATCTATAAATATGGTGCGCGTCGGGTAAAAATTAAACGGGGGCTAAAAAATTTAAGATTTGGTAAGATTTGTCTAATATCTTGGGGGCGTTTTTAAGAAAACAATTATTCCACTCGCGCTTGTTGGATATGAGATGATTATAGCCAACTCGGCGCTGCGCGCCTCGTTGGCTATCCATCATCGCATATCCAACGCGCGCTCGTGGAATAATTGTTAATTAACCAAGCGCGAGGGCCGTACTGGGAGCATATCGGCCTGAGGTCTTGACAGTACGGACCTCGCTGCGCTCGGTCCGTACAAAAAAGACCGAGGGCCGATATTCTTCCAGTACGGTCTCGAGCAAGCTTGGTTAATAAAAGATTTATTATACGACTGAAGAAAGCTTTGAAGGTTTTTCACAAATTCCATGGAACATTATGCGGAAAATGTACAGGATAAAAAGGACCCGATTCTGAGGGCTTAGCATGCGTACATTTTACGGCAGTAGAAATATGCTTTTAGTTTTGTCTGTTAATGTAGTCACTCACTAGAGCATATCTGGAGTAACAAAAATGAGTCGCAAACTATGCCTGCTTACTAAAGAAAAACCTCAAGCGAGAAATTAAAAGCACTGAGAAAGGTTAAATAGTTCTAAAGCATGACACTCCGTATGGTCCTGTATGCCTGGAAGTCTCTGATATATCGAGTATTGGATCCATGATAAGTCGGGCGAATGGTTTCTCGCGACTTGAAATATCGGACCTAAATTATCCGATATTTCCGAGGGGCTCATAGTATAGTTCTCTCTGATTTAGGAGTATAACCATTAAAGAAGATTAAAGAAGATAAGTGTACAGGAAACGTATTATTCTGGTACTTAACATGTAGGACATCGATCGTTGCACTGTCCGGGGAGTTCATGTTTTCCTTTTTTCAGAGATTACTCCCGAGAAAGTGAAATAATTTTGCCATTGTTCTTGTCGTTCTCGTTTTTGTTTTGAATAAAAATATAGGAATCCTTTTACCTAGCTGTCTCCAATTATCAACGCGGGATTGTTGCGTGACTTGACACTTGGGGTTAGTCACTATAGTTATCGTAACTAAATATTCATTCATGTAGAACTGCGTTTACAATTCAATCTTTTTTCAAGGGGTCAACGGGTCTGAAGTTTCGAGGTCTGAGGTCTGAAGTTTCGAGACACCCGTGCAGTGACTGATAACCTTTTAGTATAGCCTTATGATCATGAATGCAAGTGAAAGTTGCAGATTGTAAGAACAAAGACTGTGCCATTGCGGTCTTCTTCACTTCCTCGGGAAAATTAAAATGAGTCCCAATAAATTAGATTTTTTGACATGTTTGACTGTCTTGTTGATGCTACTGAGTGTCTCGTTTACTCACTCATATCACGTGCCTTACTAGATATTTTTCAATGCGTATCGGTATCGGTATCGATATCGGTATCGGTATCGATATCGATATCGAAGAAGAAAAGCAAATATCGTACTCGGTATCGTATTGATTCGAAAAAGCCGTATCGGCCCATCCTTACTGGAGAATCTGGGGATCTCTCATCTGTATCGATCTGTATTACTCGCTAGCGCCCGCGATACAAAATTACGTTTACTCCGTTTACTCAAAAACATGAACTTCTAGGTATGCGCGCGCTTATTGTCTTCTCACTTCAATCGACTGAGACCCGCTAAGATCCGCTAAGAGGTAAGCAGTTGCGACTACTAACCCGAAAGACCTGAAATTTGTTTTTTGTGGTCTTTGAAGGGACAAGATGAACATTTTACCTAAGAAAAGGTAATTTAGAAGGTTAGAGAGGACTTTTTGAGCCCTAACGATAAAGCATTCCCCAAAGCTAGTATTTTTTTTAGTTTGAAGTTTTTCCATTTTTATGGAAGACACCATTACCAAAGTTCAGGTGTGAAAATCTATCGAGTTCAGTTTCATCTTGCACTCAGTCTCATTTAAAATAAACCCTTATATTTCATTGGCTTAAGATTCAACATTTCTTAATTTTGCCTCTTAAAGTGCAAGTAATTCAAATGGCGTTATTGATCAGATTTAGTTCGTGAGATGTTCGCCAGCTGCAAAGGTTCACTGTTACGTCGAATTAAGTTTGTTCTTTCTGAATTCCAAGACAGCTGATTTAGAGCTTATTCTGTAGTAACGATAGTCTCTGAGAATCTGTTACTTTACGTATTTTAATTTGCTCTTATGGCGGTCAAAACGCTAAAATCTACCATTGGTGAAGAAGTTTCTGCCTTAATTGTTTTAGCTGGCATGTCCGTAACATCGATAACATTGAACGCGTGCGTCGTGATGAAGAAAAGGCAAGATTAGAAGAAGAAGAACGGAAAAGGAAGTGTGCTTTAGCCGTGAGTGCTGTTGTTTATACTGTTTCCATACAAGACGGCTAGCTATGTTGTAAAATTAAAGGAATTTTCTTTCTATCGAGAGTATGAATAAGAAATAAGTTAAGGTAAATTTTGTCAGTCACCAACCAATGTCTCAATACAGGCTTCCCAAGCTCACGTCTGGAGAAAGAGCAATAGATTAATTCATGAAAGCGTCACACGTTGTGTGATGTGGTGTTAAGTTATACAAGCAACCATTGAGAATTCGAATGCACTCAAATTTTCAACAATTCTTCTTGTAACCTAACACGGTGTCACGATGCGTGACGCTTTCATGAACTAATCTATTGATAAAAAATGAAAAATAACAGCTTCACATTGTTTGTTGTTTTTGTTTAAGGAACAAGAGGCCAGAACAGCCCTTCTACGGGGACGCGCCAATGGAGTATCACAAGATGATGCTTTTGTTTTAGTGAATGAAAAACCACAACATCTTAATTTTTTTGCTGAGATTGAAGAAGGAGTAAGTGATACAGCAGCTCATAATATTGCTACAGTTGTGTATATAGCATTGCATGGTTCAGTGACTTTTTAATCATTATTCAGAGATATATTTAGTGGAGAAGGGTTTGCAATACTATAGAGGTATTCATCATGTAGAGTAGTGAAAGTCAGTAACTCTTACCCATGTATCTCTTTTTAGAGCTATTTCTCTCGTAGGAAGGATTATCATAAGAGAACTGATTTTGAGATTGCTTCATGTGTATTGTTGTTACAGCTCAGACAAGGAAGTAACAAAGAACATGAAGCTGAAAAGAAAGCTGAGCTAGAGAAAAGAGAAAAATCCATTGGCTTGTTAACGTACCTAGGACAGAGTCAAAGAGATTCAGATGGTATGCAAGCCCAGAAATCTTTTTAACAGATCTGTTTTAACAAGTCAAAAAGCTTTGACTCTGCCCTGTTCTGTTTTAAGGTAATGTTCCACCTTCAGATGCCAAAAAAATAATTTTTTCTTTTATTTGACCAAATTGAAGTCAAATAATTTACCCAATGTTTTTGTAAAAAAATTAAAAATCTGCAAAAGTGTCTGGGTTATTTAGAAAAACATATTTTCAAACAAAAGTTAAGAAATCAGGAAGGTGTCATAATCTCAAACAAGGGTGAGCCCCCCAGGGGAATTTTCTTTGTAACCTTTCCCCTTCATTTTATTTGAATATTATGTTTACATTGACCACTTGACAAAATTCACACATGGAAGCTCTTTACTTGTGGAAAAATCTTTGCTCATGAAAATTCGAAAGCAGAAAAAAGTCCTTGGGTAGGAAAAAAAACAGGCCCAAAGAAGAAAGAAGAGTACCATTCTGTCAAGAAAAGAAAAAAAATCCTTGGTAATAAAGCAACTGGTACTCTGCTACACACTGGCATCCAGATTCCAAACAAGTCACCATGAAACCAAAATTTATTATACATTAAGTTTAACACAAGGTTCCTTTTTATTTATGCAAGCACCAGCCATGATATGAATACATCTACAATTGCCTAGAATCATAATTTTGAAAGCTCTCCATCAATTAGTTGTCTTGTTACTCAGCACATCTGGTTTTTCCATTTTTATTGGGAGTTTTTAGTTTACCTGTAACTGTGTCATCATCCTCAATGCTCTACTGAGTGATTGAAGTAGAACAAATGAAATTAAAAAAATCTGAAAGTGAAATGTTATGCGCATTTGAGCATATCGACATGGAATTTGCGCACTACAAATGCTGTATTATTATCATTAAATGTTTAGTGAAATGTGGCCAAAGTTTGGCTTAAAAAAACATGGAAGATTTTTTAATTTGACAATTAGAAAACAAACTCTTCAAGGCATTTGTTTTATGGATGAAAAAGGATACAATAGCAAGCTCTTAGTTGTTCACTTGAAGGGTGGATGATTTAATTTCTGATGCTTCCTTCATTGCCATGACTGGAGGCAATCATGATGAGCTAGCTGGGATGGAGCACGGCATGATCTTAGTTATTCGGACACCAACTTTGATTTGTGTAAATTTGTAACAGTTATGCTATTGTGGTTATATTTTTCATCGATCCTGTTTTGTTCTGTTTTTTGTTCTTTTTTTTCTTTAAGTGCCACTGAGACCAAATTTAGCGTTTGCCAGATTTTTCCCTTTTCAGAATCCTTACTGCTTACCACTCTCATGAAATTTGGAATGAAAATTCAAAGTTGAAGTCTGTTTTTTTAGATTTGTTTTCCTCTTTTCAACGTCCGCCATTACTCAAACTGCAAAATGGCTATGCATAAGTCTGTGACATCATATTATCCCCTCAACTTTTGCACAGGCTCTTAACCAAGAAATGGACAGAGATTGTTGTACTTGAATAGTTCTAGAAGAGTCTAATCAGTGTTTTGAGGCTGAAAATGGCCCCTTAGAGTTGTGTTATGCAGGATTGGGCAATTATTCTTTAATACGAATGCTGAAATATTGCTACACAGGCCAAACAAAATAGTTACGAAAGCTAATGGATGGCATTAGTATGCCTACATCACTGAAACCTCCGCCCGAAAGAGTATCAATGTAGATTAGGCATGAAAAAGGATTGTCCCGCGTGCCATTCCTAGAATATGGAAAACATTTTTCGGCCATGTCTCCAAGAAGTTGTCAAAGGATGAGTGTTGTTAGATCGTGATTGTTCCATTCGTTCTCACCTCGCGTTTTCTAGACCTCGAGAACATATAACGATTGAACTTTCTGTCAGTTAAATTCATTTTGATTTTCTTTGTTATCTACTTATCTATTCTCTGAGACTTGTAATCTGCCATGTAAGATTTGTACACAAACAAATTTGTTCTGCTGGAATAAAGTCTTACCTTTCCTTTTAAAAATTGCTTTAATGTAGCAATATTAGCTTCAGTTCATGAATATCAATAGCTCTATATTGCTGTAGGAGTATGAAAAATTGTCTACATTCCTAACTTGACCAGGCCAGACAAAAGCCATGGAAAAGGCCTCTGCAGTTGAGAAGACAAGCTTTCTGGCAGGCTACCATTCTGTGGTTAATCAATCTGCCCCAAAGATGTAGACCAGCTCATACCTGTACTCTGCAGGTTTATGAAATTTAATCTAAAGCTCAGTACAGGTAGTTTATTTCACTGTATAAGAAAAGAAAAGCACGAGGTACTATTTTGTTAAAAACAGGGTATTTTCACTAACTAAAAAATTATCAGGAGTAATTATATTTTTGGGGGCAGGTCAAATTAGTTCCTCCATGATATGCATAGCATGGCCACACTGATAATTTCAAAGAGGAAAAGTTGGAACATGTAATTTTATTTACTTGTAGTTATGGTTTACCATATTATTCTGTTTTCTAATTCTTGGTTGTAGAAACAATATGGTAATAAATTACTTATTCTCAATTGTTGTGCTAAATATGGGCTATCAATCATGCCACTGGCAGATTGAAGAGAAACAAATTAAAGGTGGAAAATCAAGGCCATCCACATCTTTGGGTAACCTACCCAAAGTACAAGGATGTAAAGGAAATGTCATGATAGGCCAGGGCAGCATTAAACTATAAAGAAGTTTTGCTTAGTGCATAGATCAAGGAGATGCATACCAACTTGCATAAATTTGTTTTGAAGAACATCAATTTTCGTCTCAGTAGCACTTCAACACAAAACCATATCTACTACGTGAGGGTTAGCTGTGTTTGAGTTCTACTGTAACAGTAACTATAAATACTTTAATGACAATCTAATTGAGGATGAAAACCTTCAAAACTCAGACAGCTCGTTTTGTTTTCTCTGTGGTGATTTTTTGTCTCTGCTGATGTTATAATTTTGTCAGTTGCAGTGCTTGACATGTTTACAAACCTTTGTTTGGTTCTTCTGTTTTTACTTGCTGACTCCCTTGTTCCAGAGTTTCACTTTTTATCTCCGTGTATTTTGTGGTGTTACCTTCAGATTGTTCTGTATCAATTGAAGCCAAGAGCTCATTAAATTTTTGATAATTTGAGAGGTGGAATAATGCGGAATTCCTTGTTGTGTGAAACAAAACTCTCAAGAAATGGAATTGCAATGACATAAGAAAATTAGAAGCATGGGTAATCATTGTTGGGGCCCAGAGGATTGGGGAACCACAAGGCTTTTGCCTGAGCTAGCCCCTTTAAATCATTATTATATTACAGACAAACCTCAATTATCCGGACTTGTTGGAACTTGCTGGGTAAGTAGTCTGAATAATCAAGAGTCGATCTCCAAGAGGACTTGTAGAGATTAGAAGACTGGCAACAAACGTGGAAGAATTTAATCCTTCAAAGTGTAAGATCATGTGTTTTACAACCAAGAGAGATCCACCAAAGCGAGAATACATATTCTGTGGACAAATCCTAGAAGAAGTGGAGTCTCACCCTTATCTGGGGGTAATGCTTGATAACAAAATGAGGTGGTCACCACACATTGAAACAATCACATCTAGGGCAAATAAGGTCCTGGGACTTATCAAGCGAAACCTGTGGAATTGTCTAAAGTCAGGAAAAGAAACCTTGTAAATGACACTTGTGAGGCCAAAACTCCAGTATGCCTGTAGCGCATGGGACCCACATTACCAGAGAGATAGAGCCGCTCTAGAAAGGGTACAGCGGAAAGCAGCCCGCTTTGTCACTGGAAATTACGATTGAACAATGAGCGTGACGGAAATGCTGCAAGACCTACAGTGGGACACACTTGAAACAATGAGAAGACATGCAAGGCTCTCCACTATGTACAAGATGTGCCACGGCCTCCTAGATGGGGATTGGGGGGATTATTTGATAACAAACAAAGAAAGGAGAACCCGAGGAAGCCATGATTTTAAATTTATTGTACCGAAAGGACATAAAGATATTTTTAGATTTTCTTTTTTTCCCAGGACAATAGCTGAATGGAACAAACTTCCAAAAGAAACATTTTCCAGCCAATCCCTCCGTATTTTTAAAAGCAAACTAAGTTAAATTTATTTTATCGGTAGTTTTAAATAGTTTTTAATAATTTTCAATAGTTTTTAATAGTGTTGTATATTTAGTATAGCTTCACTTATTATCTTAGAGTTGGCATGATGTCCTAAACGATTTTGCCGACATAACGATATTTAGATTAATTTTAGATTTAGATTTAGAGTCCAAATAATAAAAATATGAATATTAATGAGACAAAAATGTTAACAAAAGAAATAAAGATAACACATTTTGTAATTCTTAGTCTGCTTTAATGACTTCCTGAGCATTTGATCTTTTGAAAGTGGAGGAGGTAATGTGCTGTTTTAAATGCACTTTTCCTGATTTTGAACATAGTCTCAGAATTTTTTACCTCTTAAAGTTTTGAAGATCAAAGTTCATTAATATTTATGAAAAAAAAAAAAACAGGAGAAACCAGAGAAAAAGTCCAGATAATTGAGGTTCGACTGTACTACCCTTAGCATTATTATTAGTATTGATATTATTGCTTGTTACCTCTTAATTTTTGGTTGAATGTCAATTAGACAGTATATTTTTGAAGTTATCATCTTTCTCTTGTGGAACAGTTTTTTCATAGGTATGTGGGATGCAACAGCTTTTCTGTTTTACATGTGAGACAAACATTCTGTAACACTACCTTCTAGCATCATTACACGACCTTGAGCTCTTTTCGATGCCATAAAAATTTTTTCTATACTAATAGCCAGATGCAGTCTTCAACTGTCTATTTTTTTTTTCTGTTTTGACTTTTCACACTAGTTTGATATTTACCTTCCTTTTTTCCTTGTTTGTGAGACTGAAGAAAGTAAAAATGAAACTGGTTTGAAAACTCTTAAACTGAGAACAAAGATGATGGATGACTTGTTTTGCACATCTTGAATCTTGTTGGATAAGGAGCTTATTACTGAGACATTCAATAACATTGTTGACATATTGATGAATTCTGTTCTTTTATTCTACAGGTAGCCAACTGTGGTATGTTAAATCACACCAGGAAAGATTGAATTTGAATAAAGCATGTGAAAGGTACTTGGCTCGTATCTGCTGCATCAGCTTTACTTTTGATGATTCCAAGTTGTGGAACTGTTTTGTATGTTGATTTGCAGGTATAATCAAAACCCTGTCTTTGAGGTAACTTAAGGATGTCTCAAAAAAATGTTGAAGTATAATTGAATATTACCCCACAGAAAAATGCTTCAATTCAAAATGTTCTTGCACTTTTGAGTGGGAAAAGGCTTTGTGTGAGTTGGAGAATTCAGCCAACGGGTCACCAAAAAATTATAAACAGATTAGCCACTGTTGGCCACCTGTTAGCTGTCTGTTAGTCATCAGGTTTTTTTCTGGGAGTTTTTCTTCACAATTACGCCCTTTTAAATCAATAATTTTGTTTGTTTTTATGTAGCTCTGTAGAAAGTAAGAAAAAGAAGTTGCTAGATCCTCTCAGAGACCTGGATAGATACCTTGACATAAAGAAATTGCATAGAAAAGACAAGGACAGAAAACACCAACAAAAGGACAGGAAACATAAGGATAAACAGACAAATTCTAAGCAAAAACGGATGAAAAGTTTGGAAGAGATGAGGAAAGAAAGATTACGGCGTGAGCAAGAGGAACATGAACGAGAAAGGAAGCTTTTGGCATCAGCCAAAGGAGAGAGTAGTAAATCTGTTGCTGGAGAAAAATTAGTACATGAGTACACAGCTTATAGGTAACCGAATTTTATGGGATCATTTGATTTTATGAGAATTGACATTAAATTTT
Organism: Stylophora pistillata; assembly: GCF_964205215.1. Taxonomy (NCBI): domain Eukaryota; kingdom Metazoa; phylum Cnidaria; class Anthozoa; order Scleractinia; family Pocilloporidae; genus Stylophora; species Stylophora pistillata. The sequence goes on along the minus strand of NC_142521.1, from coordinate 23,772,298 downwards.
CTTATTTATTGCTACTTCATGGTCTCATTGAGCTAACCGCCTCCCAGTTAGCTCAATGGATAGAGCGCTGGACTGTTGTGCGGGAGGTCAAGGGATCGAGCCCTAGCCGGACCAACACTTAAGGTCTTTTTTTGGGCACACAATATTTTTGGGCACACACCGCCTCCCGGTTAGCTCAATGGATAGAGCGCTGGACTGTAGTGCGGGAGGTAGAGGGTTCGAGCCCCGGCCGGACCAACACTCAAGGTCTTAAAATAATTGAGAAGAATATGCTACCTTTCTATAACATCGAGAAATGGTTAGATACTCTAGTCTTCTCGGAGAGGGACGAATAAATGGAGGTCCCGTCTCCTGCAGGGTTAGGGGCAGGAGACGTTAATTTCCCATGCACGAGATTACTGTGTGATGGATGTCCTCCCCTGGGGTGGGATGGGTGGGTAACAGGACCCCTGTTGATACCAGTGTTTACTACACTGAAGGGGCTATCCTGTATAAATATAGATGTCTATTTCTATTTCTAGTATTTTCTCTGAAAACATAGTAGAAACTTTTAGTCTTCAGAGTTTGCTTCTTTACAATCAAGTTCTCCTATTCTTTCTTCAAACTGTAAAAAACTGCCTTTTCTTCTGATCTCAGTGTGTTTGTGACTTTTAGTTAACACTTTGATTTATCAGGTATAATTCTCAATATCATCCTGACTTGGCCAGAAAACCCAGAAGTCATCATGGTTATGACCCATCTTAAAATGAATCGCCAGGTTTAACAGTAAGCTGGACCGAACTAAGGGTTACTGGAGTCAACAAGGGCAGTGATTTTGTTTCCCAAAGAGAGAAGATTAACAAGAGGGAGATAGCAATTGAAAGGCAGTGCTCTGGCCAAGAATGCCATCTGTGACAACAAATTTGACTTAAGATGGCCAACTGTGACAACTGAGCTTGCAGATGAGGATCAATTGTTATAACTTAACTTGAAAGGACAAACTGGTGTTAGAGAGTCAGTAGAGGATTGTTGACTATCATAAACAAATTGATTGTTGTGCAGGCACAATGGTACAAGGAATGTCATAAAAGGACTTAAATTGACCTAAAATGAGTTAAAATGACGTGAGTGGTGTCTTGAATGACCTAAAATGAGAATAAAGGTAAAGAAAGACCAGCACAGAATCTCCATGTGGCTTTTGTGGTTGACTGTGTGGTATTATCACCTTCAAAATAATTGTATTTTTGCTCTCACAAGCATGTCATAAGAGATTTTCCCTTTCTTTTTGTAAGAGATGATTGGACGATTTATTAAACTGTTTTCAGCAAGGGCTCATTTTCTATATGAGTGGATTGGGAGTTAGTGAAAGGCATTTCTTAGTTAAGCCATCATTCTGTTTGCCCTCATGTATTTGGTCAATAATCTCGTTAGCCCTTTCCTACATGAATTTTACCATTGATGCTTAATTTAGAGGTCTGCATTAAACTTTGTCAAGTGGCACATTGGCCTCTGCTATTTTCTCTGCCCTATTCATGATGAATGTTGTTGTTCCTTTGAGTTTCTTTTTTGAGGTCATTTACATGTCATTGAATAAGAATAGCATCTATTGTGTTATGCTTCATTCTTCAAAGCCTCCCGACACATGTAAATGATGTGGATGGGTATTCAGAAGTTGCTCCTAAAGCAGACTTGTTTTTCACGCTTTTAGAGCCGTGACCTAGCCTGCAGTGCCGGCGTATTTTGGGCGCACGAGTGCACATTTTTTTAGGCCGCCATCTTAGATTTGGTAACTGTGGAGGATTGGGGTGAGGAAATATTTGCTGAGGGAGTAGGTGTTAAGTGGAAAAATGGGCAACAGGGGAGAGGGAGGGGAAGAAAAAAGTATTTTTCCTTCCCCTCCCTCTCCCCTGTTGCCCATTTTTCCACTTAACACCTACTTCCTCGGCAAATATTTCCTCGCCCCAATCCCCTCCACAGTTACCAAATCTAAGATGGTGGCCTGATACGAAAATGTGCACTCGTGCGCCCAAAACACGCCGGCACTGCAGGCTAGCCATGACCTTGTTGTGTTACAAATATTTTTTTGGCCTACATACAGTAAGAGTTGTGTTACAACATTTTCCAAGTAGCTCTCAAGGGCAGTAGAAGGCTGAAGCAGTGGCATCCTGTTTGATATGAAATGGATGTGGTTCTTTATTTTGTCAGTGAAAGGTGTATTGGAAGCACATTTGTCTTGCAAAAAATCTCGCAAGAGATGACTTGAGTTTACATTTGTGTTACAAGACATAGTGTGACTTGGCTGTGAGGAGGTTATAAAAAATTAATAGCTGCACCAATCAAGACCTCACTGCTCAGCAAAACTTGGAACACCACCAATCAAATCTGTGTTGCTGAAAAAAAACTAGGCTCTCCACACCAAGCAAAACTGCACAGTAATTACCAGGAATTTAACTCCTCAGGGATTTCAGCTACTATTGTGGATCTTTTTACCTAAACTTCAACATCATTTTTGGTTATTTTAGACCTGGGTCAAGGTTATTTTCATTTCTGGCCATCTTAGACATCAAAGTTACTGTAGGTGTTCATTTTTTCATTCTAGGTGATTGTGCACATCACTCAAGGTTAATTTGGATCGTTCCTTGTTTTAGTAACTACGAGGCCCAATATGCCCACAAGAACTGCACATGGAATCATTGCACTTTGAAAACTAGGCTCTTCACACCAAGCAAAACCCTACAGTAATTACCAGGAATTTAACTCCTAAGGAATTTCAGCTACTATTGTGGACCTTTTTAGCTTGACGTAAACATCATTTTACATACATAGGTTAGTTGACCACTCCCCATGGGGCTTTTCAGGGCCATTCTTACAACACTGTGTGGGGGACTTACCAGACAGCTTGTAGCAGTTTACAATGAATAAAGGCAAATCTAACAGATGCCCCCAATTTCCAGCAGGCCAGACCACATCACAGTAATCTTGTGAGTGGGTTCTTTAGCATCCCCTGCCTAATCAAATTCACTAATGAATAGATGCAAGAGAACAGGACCTATGGTTTATTCGCCCTTATCCGAGAAGACTAGAATGTCTATCCATTTCTTGATATTGTAGAAGGTAGCAGATTCTCCTCAGTTATTTTAAGACCTTGAGTGTTGGTCTGGTCGGGGCTGAAGCCTTCAGCCTCCTGCACCGCAGTCTGGTGCTTTAACCAGGAGGTGGTTGTTTTGGTTATTTTAGACCTCAGTCCAGGTTATTTTCATTTCTGGCCATCTTAGATGTCAGTCAAAGTTGTTGTAAGTGTTTATTTTTTCATTCTAGGTGATTGTGCACATCACTCAAGGTCATCTTAGGTCATTCCTTGTTTCAGTAACTGCGAGGCCTAATATGCCCACAAGAACTGGTCATGGGATCATAGCACTTTGAAACCTCACAATAATAATAAAAAACAGTGGAAGTCAAAGGGAAGGGAGCTGACAGTGACACAGCAAGCAACAAATAGTATTTCATTAGGCCTCTGTAATAAAATCTGTAATAAAATCTAATTTTCAAAATAGATTCTGTAATTTGCAATGTGAAAATCGGGAAATAGAAATCTGTAAAGGTTTTTAGCATGCAGTTCAAATAATAAGCATTCAAGAAAATCAAAGAGCTTGGGTTAGTTACATTTTCCATGCAAACATGATATTTTATCTAGAAACAGGCTGAGACATTAATTCTCCATATGTATTTTGAGTCAGGTAAGCAGTATGTCGCACATTCAAATTATTCATCAACACTGAGCATTCATTGATTACACCTTGTATACAGTACAGGACGCATTTATTTATTCTTGAATGTAGTGGAGATTTTGCAAAATACAACACGCAGATTTTTTTTAATTTCTCACTTGCACTGGTTGTTATTATTATTTGGCAGGCTGCATATGCAATCTACACTGTTGGTGATCTGACCAATTCATCCTTCTGGCCTGTGGAGTGTTCTGCATGGACTGTCATTTTGCAAATCACAAGTTTCTATTTTGCAAATTACAGATTTTTTTTGCAAATCATTACTAGATTTCCATTTTGCAATTGTTGCCAACTGCCCGTTAGCCAGCGGATTCTATCAAAATAGAACCTAGTCCCCCACAGTCTAGAGACAAAAACATGTGCTTGTTGGACCCGCCATCTTGTTGTGTTATTGTGTTATTGCGTAGTTTTTCGGATCACGAATTAAAACCTTTGCTGTTCTCGCTCGTTGTCCAAGTTTTATTTTGTTCGGATAACCTTCGCCACATTATTTGGTCCTTCGACGGCGGATATTTCACCGGAAATACTGTCCTAAACGAGCGAGATGGCCGAATCAAATTGTTCGCTGTGGGATAAACAACCAGGCCCCGACCGGTTTCCTGAGGATTACTTGCTTGAAGTTGG